>NC_057801.1:620757435-620930708 GCF_018294505.1 Triticum aestivum
AGGATTTTTAAATACTTAGGCGAGTACTGGACTGCAGCTAAGCCCCCGAGTGGGAGGTTTGCTCTCCACTCGGTAGGATTTTTAAATACTTAGGCGAGTACTGGACTGCAGCTAAGCCCTCGAGTGGGAGGTTTGCTCTCCACTCGGTAGGATTTTTAAATACTTATGCGAGTACTGGACTGCAGCTAAGCCCCCGAGTGGGAGGGTTGCTCTCCACTCGGTAGGATTTTAAAATACTTAGGCGAGTACTGGACTGCAGCTAAGCCTCCGAGTGGGAGGTTTGCTCTCCACTTGGTAGGATTTTTAAATACTTAGGCGAAACAGATTCGCAACTAAGCCCCCGAGTGAGAGGCTTGCTCGTCACTCGGTAGGATTTTTTTTACAAACTTAGGCGAAACAGATTTGCAGCTAAGCCACCCACTGGGGGATTTCTCACGTAAACAAAAGCAACGACAATCACTGGGAAAATTATAACACTCTTGTCTTTGATAAACAAGCTACAGAGGTACTTTTTATTACATCTCATCCGAGTGAGTACTTAAGTATAAAAGGGGCGGAGCAGCTCTGCATTCCAAGCTCGTGGCTCATCAATATGGCGATCGATATTGTAAAGATGGTACGCTCCATTGTGGAGAACTTTGGTGACGATGAAGGGGGCTCCCCAAGTAGGGGCGAGTTTGTGTGGCTTCTGTTGATCCACTCGGAGGACCAAGTCTCCTTCTTGGAAGGCTCGACTCTTCACGTTTCTGGCAAGGAATCGACGCAAGTCCTGCTGATAGATAGTCGATCAGATCATGGCCATCTCTCTTTCTTCTTCTAGAAGGTTGACTGCATCCTGTCGGGCTTGTTCTGCTTCATCTTCAGAGTAGAGCTTGACTCAGGGTGCATTGTGAAGCAGGTCACTCGGCAGAACCGCTTCAGCTCCATAGACCAGAAAGAATGGAGTTCGCCCAATTGACCGATTAGGAGTAGTCCTCAATCCCCAAAGAACTGATGGAAGTTTGTCGACCCACGCGCCTGCTGCGTGTTTGAGATCACGCATCAACCGGGGTTTCAGTCCTTTGAGAATTAGGACGTTTGCTCTTTCTGCTTGTCCATTCGACTGGGTGTGAGCGACGGAAGCGTAGTCGGCTCACGTGCCTTGAGAAGCGCAAAAGGCTCTGAATTTGTCAGAATCGAAGTTTGACCCATTATCAGTGATGATGCTGTGCGGAACTCCATATCTGAATATCAACTCTCTGATGAAGCTGATAGCAGTGCAGGTATCAAGATTCTTGATAGGCTTGGCTTCAATCCACTTAGTGAACTTATCGACTGCTACCAGTACATGGGTGAAGCCGCTCCTGCCAGTTCTCAGTGGTCCAACCATATCCAATCCCCAAACGGCGAAGGGCCAGACGAGTGGAATGGTCTTCAAGGCTGAGGCGGGTTTGTGTGACATATTGGAATAAAACTGACATCCTTCACACTTGTCGACTATCTCCTTCACCATTTCATTTGCTCTTGGCCAGTAAAACCCCGCTCAGTATGCTTTAGCCACAATGGTCCGAGAGGACGCATGATGACCACAGGTCCCCGAGTGGATATCGTCAAGAATTATCTGACCTTCTTCTGGTGTTATACATTTCTGACTGACTCCAGTCACGCTTTCCCTGTACAACTGTCCCTTTATCATAGTAAAGGCCTTGGATCGACGGACGATCTGTCGAGCCTCTTCTTCATTCTCTGGGAGCTCTTTCCTTAGGATATACGCGATGTACGACACTGTCCAGTCGGGTGTGATGACCAAAACTTCCATGATCAGGCCGACCACAGCTGGGACCTCAACTTCAGTCGGATCCGTGACACTTTTTGGCTGCGGGGCTTCTTCGGTGAAAGGATCCTCTTGAACTGATGGTGTGTGGATGTGTTCAAAAACACATTACTGGGAATGGCTTCTCTTTTGGAACCTATTTTTGCCAACTCATCAGCCGCTTGATTTTTTAGTCGGGGTATATGATGAAGCTCTAACCCCTCGAATTTCTTCTCTAGCTTTCTCACTGCATTGCAGTAACTAGTCATGGACGGACTTTTGATGTCCCACTCCTTCATCACTTGGTTAACCACCAAATCTGAGTCGCCATAGACCATGAGGCGATAGACGCCGAGTGAAATGGCCATACGCAACCCATACAAAAGTGCTTCGTATTCTGCTTCATTATTGGAGGAATCAAAGTGAATCTGGAGCACATATCTGAGCTTATCTCCTCGGGGTGAAACCAACACTACCCCAGCACCAGAACCATTCAACATCTTAGAACCATCAAAGAACATGGTCTAGTGCTCCGAGTGAACTTGAGTCAACAGTTGCTATTCAATCCACTCGGCGATGAAATCTGCTATTGCTTGGGACTTGATATCTAGGGGAAGGAGTTCAATCACCCATTTTGCCACTCGACCAGTTGCATCTCTGTTGTGCAGAATATCTGACAATGGAGCATCACTGACGACTATAATGGAATGGTTAGATAAGTAATGAGCAACCTTCTTCGTGGTCATATAAATCCCATATACAAGCTTCTGATAATGAGGGTATCTTTGCTTTGATGGGGTAAAAACTTTAGAAACATAATATACTGGGCGCTGAACTTTAAAGGCTTTTCCTTCTTCTTCCCGCTCGACCGTAAGTATTGTATTGACGACTTGTCCCGTGGCTGCAATGTAAAGCAGCAAAGGTTCTTTGCTGATCGGGGCAGCAAGCACCGGTTGGGTGGAGAGCAGGGCTTTTAGCTCTGCAAACGCTGCATCAGCTTCAGGAGTCCACTCGAACTTGTCTGACTTCTTCATCAGTCGGTAAAGAGGCAATGCCTTTTCACCGAGATGAGAGATGAATCGACTTAAATCGGCCAAGCAACCAGTAAGCTTCTGGACATTGTGCACATGCACAAGACGTTTCATTCGGAGTATAGTACCAACTTTTTCTGGATTGGCGTCGATTCCTCGTTCGGAAATGAGAAAACCGAGTAACTTTCCGCCAGGAACTCCGAATGTGCACTTTGATGGATTAAGCTTGATATCATACCTCCTGAGGTTGGCAAATGTCTCAGCAAGGTCAGACAGCAGGTCAGAACCTTTCTGTGACTTGACCATAATATCATCCATGTATGCTTCCACATTCCGACTGATTTGAGTGAGCAAACACTTCTGAATCATCCTCATGAACGTGGCTCCGGCATTCTTGAGGCCGAATGGCATGGTGACATAACAGAAGCACCCGAATGGAGTGATGAAAGCTGTTTTGATCTCATCATGTCCATTCAGACGGATCTGATGGTAACCGGAATAGGCATCTAAAAAAGACAGGCACTCACATCCCACAGTCGAGTCGACTATTTGGTCGATGCGGGGGAGAGGAAAATGATCTTTCGGGCAGGCCCGATTGATATGTTTGAAGTCGATGCACATGTGAAGCGACTTGTCCTTCTTGGGGACCACGACAACATTTGCGAGCCACTCAGAGTGATAAATCTCTTGGATAAACTCCGCTGCTAAGAGCCGAGCCACCTCCTCACCAATGGCCTTTCTTTTCTGGACGGCGGACCGTCGAAGATGTTCTTTGACAGGTTTCACTTTTGAGTCGACTCGTAGACGGTGCTCAACCAGCTCCCTGGGAATACCCAGCATGTCAGAAGGCTTCCATGCGAAGATGTCCCAGTTCTCACGGAGGAACTGGATGAGCGCTTCTTCCTATTTGGAGTCGAGTGTTGTAGAGATATGAGTCGGAGCAGCACTGGGGTCGGTCGGGTGAATGTGAATCGGTTTTGTCTCACCGGACGTCTAAAACGCTGATTCCATAGCGGGCTTCTTGGCTCGCAACAAATCACTCGGGTCTGCAATTTTCTGGTATTCCTGCAGCTCTACCACTACCATCTGTGCATCGGTGATCTTTGAGCCTTTCTGAAAGCACTCTTCCACCTTCTTCCGATTGCCAGTAATAGTGATCACACCTTTGGGACCAGGCATCTTCAATTTGAGGTACACATAACATGGTCGAGCCATGAAACGTGCATAAGCTGGCCTGCCCAAAATAGCATGATAAGCACTCTCGAAATCCACAACTTCAAACGTCAACTTTTCTTTGCGGTAATTCTTGGAATCACCGAAAACCACATCAAGAGCAATTTGGCTGAGTGACTCACCCTTCTTTCCAGGAATGACTCCATGGAAACTCATGTTGCTGGTACTGAGTCTGGACATCAGTATAGCCATCCCTTTCAACGTCTCTGCATATAGTATATTCAGGCCACTGCCACCATCCATCAAAACTTTAGTCAGTCGAGTGCCTTCGACGACTGGGTCGACCACCAAAGCCTGCCTCCCAGGGGTGGCTATGTGTGTCGGATGATCGGACTGGTCGAGTGTGATGGCAGTCTGAGACCATTTCAGATAACTGGGTGTCACTGGAGCAACCATATTCACTTCTCGGTTGATAACTTTCAATCGACTTTTGCTTTCAACGTCAGCAAAAATCATCAGGGTGGAATTGACCCGGGGATATCCATCATCACTATCTTCTTTGTCCTCAACTTTGTCCGACTCCTTTTCCTTATCTTTGGGCTGTGTCCCCTGGAATTGCTGGATCAAGAGCCGACACTGTCGAGTGGTATGTTTCGGGTAAATGAGTTTACCCTCCTCATCTTTCTTCGTGTGGATGTGGCACGGCAAATCCATCATGTCATTCCCTTCCTTGTCCTTCACCTTCTTAGGGTTCCAAGACCCTTTGGGCTTCCCTTTAAACTTTCCTTGAGTCACGGCCAAGGCTTCTCCAGGAGCAGCTGGCTCGGCTTTCCGCTTCTGCTTCCGACTGGAGTTCCCTCCTCCGGTTTCGTGGGCGACTGACTTGTGCTTGCCACTCCGGAGCCGATCCTCTTCTTCACCATTGTCATACTTGGTGGCAATCTCCATCATTCGACTCAGAGACATGTCTCCGGTTCGACCAAATTTTAGGTTTAGCTCTCTGTACTTAACGCCTTCCTTGAAGGCACAGACTGCCTGGTGATCAGATACATTCTCTACTGTGTGATGCAACATGATCCATCTCTGGATGTAATCCCTCAAAGTTTCATTCGACTTCTGCACATAAGATTGCAGCTCTGTCAACCATGCTGGTCGCTTGCAAGTTCCTTCGAATGTTCTGACGAACACTCGAGCAAGATCTTGCCAAGTGTAAATGCTGCTGGGTGCTAACTGATTCAACCATGCTCTGGCCGAGCCCTCCAACATAAGAGGCAGGTGTTTCATGGACACTTCATCATTGCCGCTGCCAATCTGAACAGCCACTCAGTAGTCTTCAAGCCAAGTATCAGACTTGGACTCACCAGTGAACTTACTGACTCCAGTCGCCAACCTGAAGTTGGGAGGAACCACCCCGACCCTGATGGCTCTGCTGAAACACTCTGGTCCTGAGACGTGTACTCTGCTGCTGGTGGGTACATCTCTGTCATGACCTTCTCAGTGAGCTCTGTTCCTGTCGACCAAACCTTGAACGATAATGGATCTCGCGTCAAAGCCTGGTTCCCTAGGGTCGACTGGAATCCTTCGCCCAATACTGTGATGGCGTCTGTCATCCTGCTGTCGAGGCGCGTACGATCCACTCCTTGGGGGAGGGGTGGGCACTCAACGTCGATCATCACGATCGAGTCGATAATCATACTGCTCACGGTTCTTGTACTGATCACGCCAGTCTCCACGTCCCTCACGCCTCGGGGGCGATCTTGGGCTATGGGACAACTGGACTGTATTTGCAGCGACGGATCTGCTGTGAATCCTATTCCGCGACTGCGATACAGCTGAATTTTGATCTCCTGCCGCCCGGAGTAATGCTCTGATCTGTAACAAGCCTCTGCAGCCTCTGACGGGGAAGGCTAAATCGACTCTGCTGTACGGGCTGCAGCTGCTAAATTTTGAATCGGAGTTCGATATACCTGAGTCGGTGGTGGAAAGAGTTGACTGGATTCTGGAACCCGTTGCCGCGCACGCTCGTCGAGTACTCGCTGGAGGTTCTCCAGTCGAGTGCGCTCAACCAAGTTGGCCAAGCGCGCGTCCTCTAAGGCACGAGCCTCGGGGGTTTCTCCAACGATAGGAGTGTGCGGCGCATCCATGTTCCGGCGGCGAAGTTATTCCCTCTGCAGCGAAGTGAGGGGCTCGGGGAGATACTCTTCATGGGCATGCAACGGATCGCCTCTGCCGACGCCTCCGTCGGTGCGGGGAAAACTGGGAGGATTGCATGGTCCATTGACCATCAGAACCTCCACCGCTGGATCACTGCTGTCACACTTGGATGCAGTCTCTGCGGAGCCAGTCGACAGGTCGAGCAGGCCATAGAGAGATTCGTCGGGCTCGATCGCCGCGACTTGGGGGGTGGCCGACTGGCGAGCCACCGCGTGCCTCACCCACCGCTGAAGCCTCGACCGACCAGAGCGCTTGTGCCGGCAGGAAACAGGGAGGGGGACAACACAGGAGCCGACCGATACTGGGTCGACGGTTGCCGCAGGAGGACACCACGGACGCACGCGCGAAAGTGCGTCGCCCCGCGGACAGGGAGCACGTCGATGTCGAGCGGAGCGTCCTGAAGCCAAGCGGAGTCGTCGACGATGAACGTGAGCGCACCGAGACGGATCTCGCGACCCTCAACCAGAGCTCCGCCTGAAACCATGATGAAGGAGATCGGAAAAATCACAACTTCTCCAATAAGTCGCTAAGACACCTGCCCCAAGGTGGGCGCCAACTGTCGTGGTTCTAAGTCTGACAGTAGTGTAGGGGGTAGGAATGGAGAGGCAAGATCCTAGCTATGGAGTAGTTGTATACGCAAGAGATTTACGAGTTCAGGCCCTTCTCGGAGGAAGTAACAGCCCTACGTCTCGGATCCCGGAGGCGGTCAACTGGATTATGTGTGTATGAGTTATAGGGGTGCGAACCCTTTACACTGAGGAGGGGGGTGGCTTATATAGAGTTCGCCAGACCCCTCCGGCCTTCAGTTATGTAGGGTTTAAGGTACATTAAGATCGAGCGTTACTGGTAACGCCACAAATAAAGTGCTATGATGACCATAAAGGCTACTTAATGACCGGCCGATTGTGTGCAGAGCGACTTTAGATCTCCTGGCTGTCGAGTGGTTGGCTCCATGGTCGAGTGTCTTCGAGTCCATCGAGTGGAACACTTCTGAGTCGATTGAAAGGTGGTTTCTTCTGGAGATGTCCTTGGAGAGGGTAGTTTGGACATGTCCATGACCCTAGCCTAGGTACATAGCTTCATCAGCGGCTGCCATCCTAGGATTACCTGCAACCAAGGGACTTGGATTTATCGGGGATGGATGAAGAATTCGTACCTGGTTCTCCATGAGAAAACCCTATGCAATCGCCTGGAGGGGGTTTTCTCTAAACAAGCAGATGAGGGAGAAGGGGATTCAGGCCCAGTGAAATATTGCCGCTTTGTCCGTCCAGCTTACTGCTAAAGCTGGAAAGGGGGGGGGGGTTGTGATTTGACGGCTCATTGGGCATAACTGCGGCGCTACGACCGGGGTGTGTCTATTGTGCAGTTGTGCACTCTAATTTGTGCATATGGCACGTGGACCCCGTTGCCGGTTGTCCCACATACTAGTGAAAGGAAGTAGAAAGATAGGAGTAACTAGTTACACATAAATATATTTTTTGACAGAGAGATACTCCCTCTGTAAAGAAATATACAAATCTTTTATATCACAACTTTATACATAAGAAAAATCAAGGGGAACATATATAACATATATAATTATAAAAAACAGAGTTGTTTTTAACATAGTATAGACGAGTTGGTGATGATGGTGAGCCTGCCATCCTGCAATATAGGCCGTCCGATTTATATCTGACGGATAGGAAGGAAACTATGGCAATTTTGCAAAAAGGTACCCACACACCTCTCCACATTTGAAAATAAGGCCTTCCCTCGTTCATCCTTTTCTCTCACAAGATAAAATACTCATACAAATGCATCTTGATGTTACGTGCAACACACGGGCATTATGGGGGTTTAGCTTTTATTGGGGGTTCAGCTGAGAATATAATACTCAGACAGGCTCACGGTTCTGGACTTTGGGCCGCAAGCCCACCCTGCATGTTTGGGGGCCCATGTGTTCTACCTTAGTGCTTTTCATAGTGCAAGCGACCGGTACGACACTGGTTTTAGATGCTGTTGCAAGGCGAATACACAAAATTGAATAAAGCACGGGAGCTGTTGGAATGAAATCGAACGACAGTTCCTAACCAACAATCAGAGTTGCAATTCTATCAACGATATACCATGTGATAAATAATACTGTCTTACTACTTATACACACAGGACACTTGTTTCACCATGCCAGATTATTACATCAAAATCTCTCGGAGGATAGATCAGTTCGGCAGTTGCGTGCTGCTACTAAAGAATTTCAAAGTTGATTTGGACCAGCTCTCCTTGTCGAGAAAGTTCGATTTTGACATCATCCCCTACCGCAAGATATGATTTAGATTTGAACCTTGACCATCCTTTAGCATCAATCATCATGCGACCATCCTTTGTACTTATGGTATATTGAGCAGGTTCATTCACACCAAGGCTGCGCATGGTAAGAGAAACTTGGCCGCGGTCGCCCGGATTGTTGAACGACTCCCTCGTTACTCTAGGAATTCTCTGTTTGCAAACAAGAAGACATACCCAAATAGTTAGATCAACACAGTGAATCATGTGAAACAACATGGAAAGAAAAAAGAATGAAGCACTTGGGCGGCCAATGCTTACGAAGAAGGTGGACATGTCGGTTTTTGTAAGGACTTTGGTATATGAAGTGCGAACTGCAACCCAGTCTGTTGCCGGTGCAACTGCATAGGACAGAGCAGATGCAAGTGCAAGTGTTGGTGCAGGTGCCGAAGCCGCCGCTGCTGCCGGAGATGGTGCTCCTTGTAGAGCTGGTGCCGGTGTCGGAGCAGGTGCCGATGTCGATGCCCGGTCCTCTGGTAGATCAGACTAATCCGCTGACGTGGTCGGTGCCCAATCCTTAGCTGGATCAGACTGAGCTATTGCCACTGTCAGTGCTAGAGCAACTGCCGGTGCTTGATCCGTTGCTGAAGGTGGTACCGATGTGCGAGACAGCGGCGATCGTGTCTGGTCTGCTATGATCAGCTTTCTAACTTGACTAGGATCCATGACCGTGATCTAGTTTTTTTCTTCATTTCTTTTAAACGCAAGAAGGACTAATTGTGGCATTTTTGTTAAACCAAACTGCAGTTCATCATAGGGATTTAACTTGTACTCAGACAACAGACTGATCCAATTTTTCCAGTAATATAAGTGATGGATAGTGCCTTCGTTACTGACACGACATAAGAAATGAAACCTGCAAAAAGAGCCGTCATAGAGCAAACAAATGGTTTATTCTGTGATGAATGTCACATGGCAAAACCTGCATCGTAAAATTGTAGGAAAAGAAAGAAAACATGACATTAAATCAATAAGATTTAGACAGTAAATCAATAAGATTTACTTTATGTGACACGAGTGAATCCTTACTAGGAAATCACTATGTTGAAGTACTAAACAGAAGATTGATCGTCCAACTACGGGTGGCATGCAGGGGCCTCACCTACTCCCACAAGCAGGACAGTCCAAAGGTCATGACAAATCGTATGGACCGAACATCCATGGGACTAGAAATCCTGGTGGGTGCAATAAACCCTGCAATGCACACAGATATTGGAGTGTAACCATAATTGATAAACCGTCCTCACAAAAAAGATGATCTGGATACTTCAAAATATACAGACTGAATTGAGTGGACAGACATTAACATAGACCATTCTCAGGACTGACCACACACCAAAAGCGGCAGTACTAATAAACAATACAGGGTTCACAAATACAAATCAAGTACTGAACAATAGTACTTACTACATACAAGCAAAGTTGCACTAATTAAACTCTGTAGACTATTTCTTGCCACCAACCTACGGGATGAACCCCACATAACTGACTAGGCCATGGACTTCATGAGAGATGTCTACATGCACCATCACCATCTTGTCAACCTTGGAGAACCTAACAGAGTGGTCTTTCCACTCATAAGCATGATGATGAAGACATGCTGCATCAGATTTGTTGGGAAGCTTTACAAGAACCACACCCTTTGTAATCGAAGGCACAACCAGGAAATTGTTATGGTCAAATACAGCCTCGAGAACACGCCTGACAACAATGCTACAGGAAAACACTAGTTCAGGACACGTGGCGACAAGGACACAACAGCTGGATAGTTTAGCAGTAGAATTCATCCCTAAGTCTTCCAGTTCACACGACATGACTTAGAGAACTTCATCTCCACCGCGGACCTGGTTCTAATTCAGACAGGAACCATATTTAATTACTACCTCTGTTCAGAAATATAAGATGATTTTCGATATTATACTCCATATCTGACTATATATACGCACAGAAATGAGTGAACAAAGACACTAGAACATGTCTTCAAAGGCATGAGAGCAAAGGGATTACTTGCAATATCCATAACACAAGTTACTGAGGCAAATATACCCTCTTCAAAGGTAGCATTGATGTTCATAAAGTACTCCCTCCGTCCCAAAATTCTTGTCTTAGATTTGTCTAGATACAGATGTATCAAGTCACATTTTAGTATTAGATACATCCGTATCTAGACAAATCTAAGTCAAGAAGTTTGGGACTGAGGGAGTAGTTGAAAGTAATCTATAAGAAATCAGTGTCAACCTCTTGCATGTTTTGGTCAAAAGAGGAATTTAGAACCGTCATTTGGCACACTAAAATCACATGCAAGATCACCTAGAAAGTTGTACTACCAGTACTAGTACTGCGTGTTAGATGAAAAAACATGATCAAGATCGAGAAAAAGATCGTCAACAAGAGACATTACCTGGACTTGCTTAATGAGGGATCCCGGAGATGGGGGCTTGGACAGGGTGATGGCTTTGAGCTTGTCTATGATAGTCTCGGCAGGGTGCTTGCGCTTCTTCGTACCATGAGCCTCAACGGTTTTGGCCAGAGCCATAGACATCACGTCGGTCGGTGCTCCAGCGTCCATCCAAGAGAGGAAGCTGAGAGAGAAGAGTGAAAGGAGGAACGATATGAGGGAGAAGCGAAGCAAGTGGGGGTTTTCTTCAAGAGAGGAAGCTGAGAGAGAAGAGTGAAATGATGGTTGCTTTGTCCGTCCAACTTATTGCTGGCAAGGAGGGGGTTTTGTGATTTGACGGCTCATTGGGCATTACTGTGGCGCTTTGATCGGGGTAGTCTACCGTCACTCTACTACGGAGTAATTTAGTGCATGGCTAGTGGACCCAGGTGCTGGCTGTCCCACACATCGGCGAAAGTGAGTAATTTAGTGCATGGCTGGAGGAGGATCCGCATGATAGAGCGTGTCCACTATTTTTCTGAAGAAAAAAAATGATTACAACAAGCGTTTCCACTCTTACAACGGAGGAGTGCGAAACACGGCAACCACTTGAACATACACAATGCTCCTACTACTACGCATGTGCGGTGGTTCATACATCAGTACTACACAATCTTGTTTCTAGTGTAGTAAGATATGATGATAACAAATGATGTTGTACGCATGTCAACTACTCCTATATGTAACATAGTACCGCTTTTTCGACTGTCCGGTTGAGAATGAAAGGTGAGATCAATGTTAACAGAAGTAGGTCTACAGCGCACGGAGAGTACGGTGCTACAGTACTCCACGAAACATGAACCATATGAAGCATGAATAGTGTTAGGCAGGGTGTATGAAGGGTGCACGGGATGGGAGCAAAAGTTCCCTTCTCGACCCACTTTTGGGTGTTTGGCAGAGTACATGAAGGGTGCATGAGTCCACACTAGTAGGTTAACAAAAATACATGAAGAGGAAACAACTATATTGAGATGAGAATGCAACCAAACACACCCACACACTTTGTGCTACAGTGACTGATTTGCACCGTCTGAGTTTGATCCAACGGTCATGTTGCGCCGAGACATGGACATGCCCATGCAGAGGGCGCCTAAACACCACCGAAGTCCCTTTGCTTCTCGAGGCGCACAACGTTGGTGATGCAGGGTGCAACCGCCCGCAGAGCCCGCTCCCGGTCGACGGGAGCCAGATCGTCAAAGACGGCGGCCAATGGCATGAATGGATTCTGGTGACGGAGCCCTGAAAGGATTCACCCGACAACGGTGATGGCATCCCGCAACCCCTCCTTATCTAGCTCAGCCCCCACCATCGCGCGGAGATGGCTCAACTCCTCGGAGATATAGGTGAAGAAGGAGACCAGGTCAGGAAGCCGCAGCTCGTTGAAGTCGTCCGGGTGGTCGAACGGGTTTAGCCCGATGGCCGGCATCGTCATGCTGGCACGACGGTAGGCATCGCGCTGCAACGCGTGTGTGGCAACTTGGTTCACCAAGTGGCTGAGGCGATCCTGGACCTCGTCACGATCGGCCCGCTCGCGCTCCAGCCGGCTGCCCTAATGGCCTATCGTATCTCTCGCTTTCTGCAGCAACGCCGCCGACGCCTCGAGCATCTTTGTGGTGGACGCCTGCCGCTTTTGAAGCTCCACGAACTCCCGCACATAATGGAGGAGCATGGCACTCCTCTCCTCCTTGAGCTCACGGAGCTCCACGTCCTTGGCCCTGAGCTCCGCATCCTTGGCATGGAGCTCCTATGTCAGGCGCCTCACCTCGGACTCCATGATCTGCTGCGCCGCCATGGCACCAGGTAGAAGCAATGGGGAGAGGAAGCAAAGGGGGCGAAATGGCTGAAAGGCAATACAACCTACGGGAAGGCGGAGGGAGCCAGCCGAGGAGCGGGGAATCTTTTGGTTTTCACCACGGTAATACACCAGTCAACGACTTCTCACATCAGGGAGCAGTGGGTTTTACAGGCGGAGTCATCATGACTAATTGCTGCCGCGCCTGCTCCTGTCAATCAAAAAATTAAAAATCCTGCCGCGCCTGCTCCCGTCAATCAAAAAAATGAAAAATCCTGCCGCACCCAAACACCAGACCAATGCTGCAGTGGATATTTAAATTTACCCGCCGGCAAGTAGATAAAAGAAGGGGTGAAAAAACAAATGTGGCGGCGGCCTAGCTAATCGGTCGAACTAGCCCAACTAGCTAGCCACCGTGCTTCACTGATGTACTCGGCGAGAAAGGTGGTCTTTCGTGATTTGACGACTCATTTACTTGCTTCGGCGCTACGACCGAGGAGGACCCAGAAAACGCGCGGTAGGGTGTCCCACGCCAGGAAGAATATATGCGTGCACCACCCGAGAGGACCCCAAAACCGCGCGGTAGGGTGTGCCACGTCTCGGCACGGAGGAAAAATGTGCGTGTAAAAGTATAGTCCCTCCGTCTAGGTGTGCAAGTCGTCTTACGAAAATCAAATAATCCCAAAACAATTAGGCGCGGTGCATTAACTTCTATCTCGTTTCTTGTTTCTTGACATATCAACCAATAAGAGATGAGGGGTGTGCATGCTTTTAATGATTTGAGACTACCAAACACGACATGCAGTGGTTAGTTCATTGCATGCAATGCTATTAATTAGCAAATAAACATTAAGGTCTCTCATTACCCCTCCTCCTTGGTCACGGTGACTTACTCACCTAGACGGAGGGAGTACTATATCAGACGTCGACAGTAACTCTAGTACCTATGGTTCGACCTCGGACCCAGCCAGTCGGTCAAAAACACCCCACTAGCCACACAGCTTCATCATGCAAACGTGGCATGGAGGATAGATGTGGTTAGCTCCGTCTCGACCAGCCACAACGTCTCTTGTTCTAGGCGATTCTTCTATTTTCCAAGCTTTTTTTAGTTGTAATAACACCACGGCAAGCTAGCGATGCTCTTCGTGTGTGCCCGTGTAAAGGTTAGACGATGGAGAGAAGAGAGATTTAGATCACAGACCTGGGACCCACCAGTAAGTGAGACAACGGTCATGCACGTGTTGACGAGGCACTCCCTCTACTCTGCTCAATGTAATACTATATAAAATCAAGCTATAGGACAAAGCCAACAACCATTGTTGTTTCAGGCTATCGACTTACGCTTTGTAGTCCAGGTTGCCAGTTCGAATCTCGTCTTTCAGATTTGTTAGTTTTAGGTCCAAATTTGATTAATGACAAGTGGGACCCCCGTGTGTTGTTCTGATATTTCAGTGTAGGATGGTTTTTTTGAACAAACACTTTGCATGGTTAGACAAGTAACGACACGAGTTACACGTATTTTGCAAGTTTATGAACAAAAATGACAGCGGGATAGAATATCACATCCACCCCGCAGCTTAGATACTATGGTGATACGAGTTTTTACACCGTTGGAAGTGAGATCCAATGGCTTGGGAGTAGTATTTGTAATTATGCACAATTTCCAAACTCTCCAAAGGTTTTTTTGCAAATAAAACATTCAAGCCTCGTGTGTGCCGCTGCATCTTCGATCCAATGGCTCCACGTTGCTCATATTAGGTGCTCCCTATAGCTTAATTACCCGCTACGGTGATATGAGCATCTAGGTCGTATGATCAGTGATCAGATGGCACATGCGTAGTACTTGTACTTTCTGCGCATTTCCCAAACTCTATCAGCCGTATATTGCAAAAACATTCAAACCTAAATCTACGGTGAACTCTTATCACCATAGAATCTACGGTGCGGGAGCACCTCATATACTCCTGTGCGAGAAAACATAAGGTGCTATTGCATCTTGGATTCTAGGTGATACGAGCTTCGAGGTTGTTTGATCTGAGATCCAATGGCATTTGAGCAGTCTTTGTGCTTGCAAGCAGTGGCCGAACTCTTTTGGGGCTTTTTTGCAAAAAACTATTCGAACCACCGAGGAGGTGTTGGGTCACAAATCCAACGGCTCCGAAGAGCTTGTATCACCAAAGAATCTCAGGTGTGGTAGCACATGATATTCTTACATACAGGAGAAATATGATGTCCTCCTTCATCTTAGATGCTATGGTGATACGAGCTTCGAGGTCGTTGGATATGGGATCCAAGGGCATCTGAGTAGTTTTTGTACAAATTGTGTGCAATTCTCAAACTCATCAAGCTTTCCTGTAAAAATATTAAGGCACATCATGTGAGCTGCTATATCTTAGATCTACAAGCTCCAAGCAACTCGTATCGGCATATAGCGTCTAAGGTATGGGGGCACATGATATTCTCCCGGGGAGGAGGGGTGGGGGTGCACAACCAATCGGTGGTTGGGAGGGTGGGGACAAATATAATCTAAACAACCCTAAAAAGAGCTCCACAAGTTTATCTAAGGTCGAGGGGTTGGCCCCCGACAGTCATAGCTCCGCCTAAACACAACATCTGCATGTACTGTAGTACTAGACTTAATATTCGTGTTTCAGTTTCATGTTCATTTTAAATATTGAACTGAGGACCATGCATGTCTTACATTTTACTCCCTTCGTTCCTAAATATTAGTCTTTTTAGAGATTTCAAATGGACTGGCACATACGGATGTATATAGACATATTTTAGAGTCTAGATTCACTCATTTTGCTCCGTATGTAGTCACTTGTTGAACTCTCTAAAAGACTAATATTTAGGAATAGAAGGAGTATTTTTGAATTCGTGTCATACATGCATGGTTTGGAAAAATAGATGCACTATACTTATTGGATTGTTGTTGTGTTCATGCGTGTGTGTGTCTCTCTCTGTGTGTGTGTGGTCATATGCTTGATACATACAAAGTTTTCTCACCTCCATGTTGTTCATCTTCTAAATTTGAATTTGCATTGGAAAACTTACTAGGGATACCATGAAATGTGAAATCCACGTTGAGATCACTATATCACAAACTCACTCTAATTCAACAACTCGTCATAAATCAATTACCACATTGAGATTAGTATTTGCAAGGAAAATACGGGTATTGTAATACACATAGATTCGTTCGGCAATTTAAAAGGTTCCTTTCGTATTCTCGAATGATAGGACCCAACGGCGTACCAGCCATACCTTGGCTCCTGTTGATCCTAAAAAAACCAGGCTTGTGTCCTTCGGTGGCGTGCGTGGTACGCACATTAGGCAACCCCAACTAGTCGAGCCTCATCGTTTCAAGTCGAAATATCTGGCGGCCAGAATTCCAGCCCTAGGAATTTCCCCTCATGTCCCCGGTCCGAACAATGGAGGGATGCTTTAGTAACTAGACAACGTTACCTACTGTGCCGAGCACGGTTCAATTCCCTCGGTCGCCGCTCGTCAAGGTCATCCGTCAACTGCATTGCCTAGTACTACTACTACTACACCAGGATGAGCACAAAATTGAGCCCGTTTGTTCGTGCCTAGTACTTGAGTTAATATATCAGGCAATGCACTGGTACGGAGGGATTATCCTTTTACTCTGCATATATAACTTGTCTGAAGTCTAACTAAGCAAAATGTTTGACCAAATCCTTTCTTAAGGAATACAACAGGACAGATGTATGACTTGAAAATTTATTGCATGATGCAGGTTATGATATTTTTTCGAATCCTGGATCTTAAATTTCAGATTATCCAAAAGTGAGCATAAATTCTTGAAACTGAGCATGGTCACGTGATATGGAACAAATATTACTTCGTAAGTTTTTTCTTCAACTTGAGACAAGCTGCTTATGACAAGTTGCACAAATGAAGAGCCAAACAAAGACCTGTCACATTAAGGTGAAGGCTTTCACTATTGAAACCGTGGGTGTTTACGTGCCGCCACGAGTCCCCGCTTCTCATCGGCAGGTGCCGTCCGAGCAAGCGTGTGATGAGTCAACGGGAGGCATGCGAATAGACCCCTGCGCCGGCTGACAGGGAGGCGTGCGAGCAGACTGCTGTGCAGGCTCAACGGGAGGCGAGCCCTTTGACCAGGCTCCGCCGCCCACCTTCGTCCCAATTGCTCCCACTTTTAATGTCGCCGGCGCCGTAGTTTAAAATCAACCCCGCACTACCCGGTATCGCTACAATCTTCTCTCTTCCTCTCCAATTCTCCTGTCATCTACCTCCAACTAGCCTGACCTAAACGTACGCCATGTCGTATCACGATGGTCTTCCCTTAGTGTTCCAGTTTCCTGAGGAAGACACCCAGCCGGAGTCTCAAGAACATAAGGCGCTTTGGGACGAGCTTGAACTGGCCTTGCGGGAAGACGCCGCGCCTGTCCCTGCTCCCGTTCCGGCTCCCGTCGCCTCGATTGCGCCAGCGCCCATCCCCGTGGCATTGATTGGCTGGGAGCCGCACATTGTCACCGAGCTTGATCCCACGGGGTTCCACGAGGTCCCCGCCGTCTTTCACGCGCCCGTGCACCTGCCAGCGCATGCGCCTGCGCGTGCACTGACGCGCACGCCCATGCCGGTGCCCCTGCACCTGCCAGCGCATGCGCCTGCACGTGCACTGACATGCGCGCCTGTGCTGGTGCCTGTGCACACGAATGTCTCCGTCACGCCGTTGACAGTGACTGTCCCTGCGCGGGTGCAAGTGCACCCCTTAGCGGCATGGATGGCCGCGGCCGACCGCTTCCTTGCACCGACGCTAGTTGCCTCCTCCCGCCAGTTGACTCGCTCCGAAGTCCAGAATATTTGGGCCTTCCCTGAAGCTAGCCAGCGTTCAGGAGAACGCCGACAACGGTGCAAGACGCCGCCGTCGCCGTCGGTCAGTGGCCCGACGACACATAGAGCACGACAAAGGAGCCGCTTCCCACTGCAAGACGCCCCCGCTGCCGCCGCGTAATCTAAATTTGCCATGAAAAATGTTTGGATTGCCATGCTTAAAATCTGAACGTTTATCATTTCCGTTTATTTTATATCGACCGTCATATAATTTAAAGTCGGAGTCAGACTGAACGAAATCTATGGTTTGATCGATTGGATGTTCTGCTAGAGCCGTATCAAATTAAATATAAAACGTCATCAAGCCACATGTATTCCTTGTCATCCAACGACCTAGACTGCGTCAATGTCGAGCGCTCAACACGTTTAGCGTGCAGTTAATTTCATGCCAAAAATAATGCTAATCGCATAATAACACACAAATAATATCCTACTTAATATCCGCATGCACTTAATATACTTCCAAATTAACGTGCATTGCACGTACACACTGACTAGTGCTGCTAGTACGTGAAACTGGTGCCGTGACTTGTGAACGCGTCCAGATATGGTCAACGGCAACATCGCCCGCGAGTTCTTCGTGTTTGCCCGTGCGTCTAAACGCAGAAGGGGAGGAGAGAGAGAGAGCACACATGGAACCCACCAGTAAGTGAAGGCAAATAGTACTAAAAATAATATTACATGTTATCCATTAAATAGGCTGTGGTAATATAAAAACATTATGTGAACAAAGGGGGGTACAACAAACATTGTTGTTCTACGTATGTTGCCTATTGACGTGCGGCTTGAAGGCCCGGTCGCATGTTCGATCCTCGTCCTTTATTTTTTAATTTGTATATGGGTCCAAATTTGTTTCATGACATGTGGGCCCCTCGGTGTGTAGTTTGTAGCACTTTAATTTGTGGGTCGAAATTTGTTCCATTCCAAGTGGACTATCGGTGTGTAGTTTTGTAGCTTATTTATAATAATTAAAGAGAACAACATAGTTTTTTGCAATAATACCATGGTGCGACGTTGAAGGCGAGAAAGGACGTGCGAGAGAGCGATGACCGAGCCAGAGGGAAATCAACTAGGGGAGTTGCGGGGGTTGCAACGGTGTTTGGAGTAGTTGTGGGCCGAATGCTACGAAAATATAATCTAAACCGACCGGAATAAATGCCTACACAAATTAATCCAAGGTTGGAGTGCCCCTCGCAATGTAAATAGCTCCGGCTTTGCGAGGGATGGAGAGGTAGTAGCTTCAATGCGTGGAAGATACAGTGTGAGAAAGCGAGGTCAATCGAGAGACATATAGATAGAGAGACAAAGTGAGTGTGGTCCGACATTCATTGAACAGATATATATGCTCTGGAGAGATATTGTCCAATTGAGCTTTTGGCAAGGGTGAGGGCTGTAAGATAGTGCTTGAGAGATGATCCAGTCGCAGACGTGTAGATATATTTTGTGCGTGGGAGGAAGCAAGGTCAATCGATCACATAGGGTCGCCGTGCGATCGAAAGAGTGAGACGGGTTGGAGAGAGTGACCTAGATAGACAATGTGCGTGAGAGAGTATACAATGTGAATAGGTCGAATTGGGCTCAAACATGGTGATATATTGTTTTTGTCCGACAAAGAGCAAGGTCAATCAAGACATACAGAGAGAGAGAGAGAGATTGAGTGAGCATGGCCCGCCATGAGGTCGAAAGAGTGGCAACGGCTTGGATGGACTGACCTAGATAGACAATCTACGTGAGAGAGTATAGAGTGTGTCGATCAAGGCCCGAATAGGGAGATATATCATTTGTGTGTGAAAGAAAACAAGGTTAAACGAGACTCAGATAAAGAGAGCAAAATTGAGCGAGTGTGGCCCGCCGTGCGGAAGAAAGAGTGAGACAGTCTCGAGGGAGTGACCTAGATATACAACGTGCGTGCATGCACACGAGAGGTTGGGGGGGCTAGATAGGCAATGCATGTATTTAGCGCGAGAGGGTGAGAGGGAGAGGGAGAGAGAGAGAGAGCTCGACATGGGGTTCAATGGCGGGTGTGTGAGGTAAATACATTTGGTAACAGAGTGGAAAAAGGGGTTGTGTAGTTGAGAGACTTAGAGATCGAAACATGGAGAGAAAGAATGAACGTGTGTTGGAAACTGATAGCTTCCTAAGGTGGTTAGGAGAGGAAGATTAACCGATACAGGAAGTATGTAGCGTGTGTGCCGGGGGGGGGGGGTTGAATGTATATAGTACGAGACTTAATATCGATGTTTCAATTCAGTGTACATTGTAAGATTTGAACTGAGGACCATGCATACGAGTAATTATTTCAAATTCGTGCCATACTAAGTTTCGAAAAGTTGACATTGGCTCAATTTGTTGTGCTTTTTTGTAGGTCATATGTTTGAATCCATCCAAAAGTTTTCTCACTACCATGGTGTTCATCATATACATATGAATTTGTATTAAAAAAGTAGCGTGGATACAATGAAATGCAAAATCCATGTTAGAATTGGAGATCGCTACGTGACACACACTCTAATTCAAATAACTAATTATCTGACACACACTCTAATCCATGTTAGCATGGATACTGTTTCGATTTTTTTCAAATAACTCCTCATTAATTAATTTATAGTACTCACTTTGTTCACTTTTATAAGACCTTGAAGACATTTCAGACAATGTGCAAAACAGTTCATTTTAAGTTTTCTGAAACGACTTACAAAAGTGAACAGAGGGAGTATCTCGTTTCGAATGACTAATTATTGCAAGGAAAACACGGGCATGATAATACATACATATTCGTTTGCAAATGAAAGAAGATTCATTTGCATTCTCAAATGTAGGCGCACCAGGCAGACCAGGGTCGTGTCGGGGTGGACGCTGCTTCGGTGCCTTAAAGGCACCTGCCTTTGGGTCACTGACATGTGGGCCAACCACCTGTTGGGCCCACATGTCATGGACACAAAGGCAGGTGCCTTAAGGCAGCGAAGCATAGTCCTGTCCGGGTGGTCGCGTGTGTCGGACGAACGCGTAGCACCCAGCCACCCACCCCTCCCTTGTCCCTCCCTCCCCACTCCCCCATTGTCCCTCCCTACCCCCAAAGGACGACGACAAAATAAGTTTGCTCTTCCATGTATCAGATTGAAATATCTGGCGGCCCCAATTCCAGCCCTGCAAAATCTCTCTTCTCCACTGTCCCCTTCTACGCCCAGATTGCTCAAATCCCTAATTCGCCGCCAACCCAAGCAAAGTTTGAATCGCCCCTTGTCTCATCTCTTTCCCCAGCTCTGTGTCGGACGACGACGGCGAAGACGACGGTCGCGCTTCACCACCGCACTGGAGCTACCTCATCTACACCCTCGTCCACCGCACCGGGTGGTCCACCGACAACGTCGGCCGCCGCAACCTATGTGCCTCACAGACACCGAGTTCCACCGCATTAGGTGCGCTTCACCGACGCCATCTCCCAGCTCACCGGGGCTACTTCACCGAGCACATCGTCGCACCTCTGCCCCCCGAGGCCGTTGGGGCTTCACCAACGGTCTCGTCCACCGCATCGTAGCGCTCTGCTGCCACTCAAGATCTGCATCCGTGCGCGGCCAGCCAACGCCAGCGCATCGCCCTCAACGGCTCTGAAGTGACCCGCACTCTAGCTAGGCGAGCATGCCCAAACGCCGGCCCGAACTAGGTATCCACACATCACTCCCTTGTGCACTATTCCGATGATGTTTCGATATCCTTTCACTGCTCTCTTAGATTACACGCCTATGCAACTCTAAGTTTAACTCTTATTTCTTTTGGAGATATCATCTGAAACAAGCAAAACCATTTTTTAGTGAAGCATGACGGTGCTACAGGATCTAGTACACATCCTGCACACCTGTATAACCTTGTAAGCATCTATCCTCCGGTACAACATCAAGGTCGATTCCTCTTACTTGATCAACCATTCGCCGTGTCAAAAATTCAGATGGGGATGCAAGGAGCACAAGGCCTGCACATCCAAGCAAGTGGTAACATGGAACATCCCAAGCACAAGCAGAGCTGCAGTGAGCCTGTACAACGAGCTAGCGTAAGTCCCTGCATTTCATTTAATTCGTACTGGCATTCGTGTATGATTTGTGTGCAGTGGCGGATCCACGAATTCAAGTTACCAGGGGCGAACATTTAACTTAAAAAATACGAAGGCACTTGCACTCCGGAAATCAACATAACTTGAGAAATGTGAAGCTACATGCACTTTGAAAACCAGCTAATGATCCAAAGTAGTTCAGATTATAAACACTAAATGATGCAAGCACCAAAAAACACAAAATGCAACATGGTGTACAAGGACTACAAACATGGTCTGTACCTGCTTGAATTATTCGTCTCTGGCTGAAAATATCGAAGTGTAATTGCACCTATAACCAGTGCGCAAACTGCATATCAATATATCTATCCTGCACAAGTATGCCAATAGTTTCAAACAACATATTAGAAAAGTATTTATGCTATGTTGTCATGATACGGGGACTTTCTGGTAGATGGCCTCGACGTTTCCTCAAGCTATGAAAATGCACTATAATTTGCTTGTCATCAATGCCTGCAAATCTCTGTCTCTCTCAACATAGCAGATCATCATTAGACACTAAATCCTTCAATGAGCTTGCAAAATGCTTGCATTAGATCCCTCATTAGACACTATATGTTCATCACCAGGAGCATGTAAAATGTTTGCATCAAATCCTTCATTAGCAGTCTGTTCATTAGACACTTCAGGCTCAAGAACAACATGAGCTTGTATGTTTGCATCGGAAACTTGATTAGATACATCAGATTCAGTCAGTTCAGTATTGATTGGGGGAGTTATAAAATAAGTAGAAATTGGTTTCATTTTCTCATAGATTCCCTACATACAAGCAGTTTTACAACACCGTCAGGTTTAACTATTGGCCAAAAATTGAAGAGTTGAATTAGATATAATCAGTGATGTGATGTACCTGCTCGTTGCGCATGCTACTCTTGCAAGCTGCGATTGTCTGTTTGCGCAAGCTCGATGCCATGCCCGTGCTGCCGTCGCTGCCACCCACGCAGGCTACACCCAGGGTTGGATCTTCATCTTCTTGTCCTTCCGTTCGCTTGAAGCCCAGCAACCGCCCTCCAACGAGGGCCCGAGGAAGTGTTGCGTCGGTCTGTCCAGCGACGGCTAGGTTAGGAGCAAACCAGACTGGAGGCTGGAGCAAATGAATTGGGATTTTTCCTGCTGTCGATCGATATGGGAGGCGCTCATGTGGGCCGCGAGCCTGCTATAGGGCCTGCCTTGCACTTATGTTATTGGCCCATCCAAATTGAAACATTTTTCTTCATTTTTTACATTGCCTGCTCGTGCGTTGGGACGGACAAAACTAGCCTGGGCCAACCTGGACGACTCAAACTAGGTCCACACTTTCCAGCCACCTGAGGCGGCCCATACCAGCCCCTATGGTGGCATTGCCCCTTTTTGCGTGTATGATTGGGTAGTGAAAAATATTCCAGTGGCACTTTTGATTTACCCACAAAATGGTTGAATAGCTTGTTTCTATGAACTGAGTTTGCCAATAATGTGAAGGATGCCAGTCTTTTCATCCTATTCTAGATTGCTTAGATCTCAATATGCCAAAAGTAATCGCATGAAATATACAGTAAAAGCCAGTGTGATGTGTGTGGCTACAACTAGTCTGACTACACATCCTCATATAACATATCAAGGACGCACCATCTTACCAGATTAACCATTCGACTTACCAATGCAGTGTGGGAAGAAAGAAGTATTGGGACTGCGTATCCAAGCAATTGATGCCATGGACTCCTTCGTACAACCTTGTAAGCGAAAAAGAAGTTGCAGTGTGCCTGTACAAAGAACTAGCGTAAGTTCAGTTACCTGCTTCTCGGAATTTTAGTTAGCCACTTATTGCAAAATTGTTCAATTACGTTGCTTGGCTTAATTTAGTTTGCTACTGATTACATAATGCCACAGCCTGTTAATCATATTGTAGACTGCGCCTATCTATGTGTTTGATACTTACTGTTAAGAATTACCTGTTTGCCTTAACTTAAATATCTACTTGTTTGTTTAACTGCTTTGCTGCTGCAACAACGGGTTACAATGATGTTAATAACTACTTTTCAGCATCCAATTGAAACTCTTTAATTCCTTGTTTGTTTAACTGGTTTGCTGTTATAACTCCCAGTTGAGATGTTTTGCTAACTTCAACTTTTCTGAATCCAATCGGAACTTTAATGGCAAAACAGGTTAGCCCAAGATCAAAGAGCGAGGTCCCCATGGACGTTGCATCATCCCACAGCAGTGGCACCGGCCCAATCGTGCATTATGAATTGCCAACTGCTGATGCTCTAGAGGCTAAACTAGTGGTAGAAAGAGATTCTGCTTCTGCACTTAGAGATGAAGTTGACATGTTGAGGAAGCAAACAACACAATCACAAGCAGTACTCAAGACAACCATTAAATATTTGGTGGATTTCAAAACGAAGCAAGCTGAGACTGACCAGATTGTTAAGGTCCTGAAGGAAAAAAGGAAATTAAATTCCTACTTGGTAAATCATAGGTGAAATGTTCTTTCCATCGTTGAATAACCTTTGTGTTGTCTGTTCATGTAATCAATCAAACCATTTGTTTTAGAGATCTTGTAATAATTGTTTTTTTTGTTTTTGGTTTGTAATTTTATTTTAGCACAAGTCTGTATTAATTGATAAGACTCAGAGACATTTCATTTGGATTGCTGTGCCAGACCTACAAATATGCCAATCGGGCTGAATGTGCATTCAACAATAGTAGTAGTATAGATGGACCATAAGTGGCACGCATCGGAAAGGGCCAAGATGCTGGCTAAAAAAAGGATGTTGTTGTAGCCAAAAAAAGTACAGCGGCCTGGCTTATGTATGTTAGTTGATATTATTGATCCATATACTCTATAAGTGTTTATATGTCTGTTAGTTCTGTACATTCTTGGTTGATTGACTCGGTATTTGAATCTTGATACATCGCTTGTGTACATATCTAAATGGGAGTACACATTATGCTGCGTGTGACATTTGAGTTGGACATGAAGTGTTCCAAATATTCGAATTCACCTTAAACTGGATTCTAGCTTCTGAATTTGAGTATCGGCATTTGTAAACCATATTCATATATGACAGTGGAATACATCTTTGTCGTCCTTTTGAAGATATATAAAAACACATAGAATGATTTATAAAGATTGATATAGGAATACAAAATGGATTCGAATTTAGTTGCCAGGGTAAACGTGGATGCTTATTGTCCCAAAATTCGAAAGAAGCGGCAAAATGTCCACTCCCACGTCGGCTGCCCGAAGCCAAGTGTTTGGGAGATGGAAATTACTGTCTACCCATTACACGGACAATCCATCGGCCCGATTTCCACTGCTCTAAATAGGGGTAGGTTAGTAACTTCAATTAGACGTGACACGACCGCCTCTGAGCCCATTCCGACACGGTGGGCGTCAAACATGGGCGGCAAAACACATTTGATTCAAGCTCGTCCGAAAGACCTCTGTTTCTCCCTCCATTCCCCATTCATACACGGTGGGCGGCAAAACAAACTCGACTCGGCCAAATCGATGTAGGCAAATATTTTCAATAGGGGCAGGTTTGTAACTTCACTCAGACGTGACACAACCGCCCTACCTGTCAGCCCCGTTCATACATCGTGAGCGCCAACCATGGGCTCCAATCACCCTCTCCTCACCCGAAATCGCTATGGGCAAATATTGGCGAGATGCGAGATTACCGTCCTATCCCCAACCGACGAGACGTCCAAATTTTAAACGGGGGCTAAGTTCGTAACTTTCCCATATTTCAGACAGGCGCGTCCCAAAAACATGGTTCCCCGTACCTCTCCCTCCATTTTCCGATTCATACACCGTTCGCGCTAGAACACCCCATCCCCACACCAGCCTCCGTCCGCCACCCCATGCATCGCCGCCGTCCTCCACCACATCCATCGCCACCGTCCTCCACCATGCCGGAGCACCTACCAAGACCGCGTCGTCCACTACTAGAGATGGACGTTTCTCATCCACGACGACAGACCAATAGCCTTGCATGGCGTCCTCTCGCTTCATTGGCGCCATCGTCCTCTTTGCCGGGGCCGCTCACACGACCTTCTCTTCCACCGCAATGGGACTTATCCCCCGATGCACCTGTCTACCATCGCAGACGTGCTTCAGCGCCACCGACAGCCATCGCACCCCCGATGCCTACACGACGCCGCAAGAGAGGTGGTACTTCATATCTCCTCAACTTTTTGATCTCAACAAGAAAATAGATCTTAACTTGGTTACTCTACTTTCTTTTCAGCTCTTAGAATTTAGTTCTTAGTTCGAAGCAAACAATGGATGCTAAATATCATTTATCCGGTTTGCAGCTTCAAATCTGCTATGGCACATGTTGGGTCCTACGTGCAAAACAACCAAGAACATGCTACGGGAGATGGATCACAGATTGTTACCACTAGACGGGCAGTGCCGTGCAGCGGAAGAAGAGTTGGGGAAGCGCGTCCGCGTGGATCGTCTCCTCCTCGTCCGATCTCCCTCGAACAGCCGGTCGTCCGATCCCACGTACAAGTTCGCCGGAGCGGCGCAAGTGCACCGCCTCTAATGGTATCCGCGCGTGCAGGAGGAACACCGTGCGGCGAACTGCTAGGTCCGATCACACAGTCGTCGGCGAGTGGAGGTGGATATTCGCAACACATGCAAACCCTAGTCACAACGCCGAAGCAATCAACCAAATAAGTGCTCTGCACCTCCACCTTATATAGGCGTCCGTCGCGGGCTCAACACTTGGGCCTCGCACGGACCCTAAAGCCCAAAGTCTACTCGGTCACGTTCCTAGTCCAGTTCGGATCACATCCGACCAGTGTCCTATGAACCGACCTCGTAGGTTCCTTCCCTTAAGTGCGCGACCCCTTAGGTTCAAGTCAGCTTGGTCACAGTTCGGATCACCTCTGACCTGCACGGTTGGTAGTGGCCTCTAGCAAGGCGTGCCGACCACCAAGCAGACTATGAAGCTGGTTAGGCGGACCTGTACAACGTGTCACAATTTTGTTCCCTTTGCCACACGATATATGTTGTCGGGCTCAAGGCGAGACTGTCATCCTTGTGCTAGCCCGACCTCTTTCTCGTTCCAGTGATACCGACCACTATCCGGATTATCTCATAATCCTAGTCGCATGGCCATGCTTATCCTGGTCGGATCACACGAGGGGCCCAGAGTATATCTCTCCTGATCGGAGGGGCAAATCCCATCTTGCTCGACCATGTCTTGTAGCATGGACTGGACAAACCCGAAACCTACCTTTGTAACTACCCAGTCACAGAGTAGCGTTTGGTCGGTCCAAAGCAAGTCTGTCACCATCCCAAGTACATGCATCAGCTCAGGTCTTAGGACATAGAACGTATGTTGTACTAGAGACTCACAAATGACATATCATTGCATCTCATAGTTGGGTTTGTCCGACTCGGACCTTATCTCGACTCAGATCCGACTACGTCGAATCCGACCAGACCTTTCCAAGTCCATATTATCCGGTCAGCATCCAATGCTCCATGGCTAGTGAGACCAAGCCATCGACCGTGTCATATGCTAGTCTAGTCGGCTGCGCGTCCACATAGCCCTTTCGACTAGGGACCTTTTAGGACACTCATCATACAATGCATAGTCCCACAAAAAAGTCACGTACTTGCTGATACACATCATTGATAATGTCCAAGGACTATCTTTATTCATAAACACATAGGAAATATCACCATACATGATTGCCTCTAGGGCATATCTCCAACAGTCTCCCACTTGCACTAGAGTCAATCAAATAGACATCGAATGCCCATAGCTCTAATGTGCCCCTCATGCTTGGGTTGTGGAAGCGGCTTAGTCAACGGATCTGCAACATTTGCATCCATGTGAATCCTGCATAACTCTACATCACCATTCTTTACGTTCTTTCATATCAGGTGATATTTCCGATCTATGTGTCTGACCTTGTGGTGATTCCTCGGCTCCTTGGCTTGTGCGATGGCACCAGAATTATCACAATAAAGGTCCAACGGTTTCACCGAGACTGGGAAAATACCAAGATCACCCAGAAAATGCCGGATCCAAACACCTTCCTTTGCAGCTTCACAAGCCGCAATGTATTCGGCTTCTATGGTAGAATCGGCCACCGTATCCTGCTTGGAACTCATCTAGTGCACTGCTCCTCCATTCAGGATGTACACGAATCTGGACTGTGATCGACAATCATCTCTGTCGGTTTGGAAACTCGCATCAACGTAACCCCTTACGACGAGCTCTTCCTCACCTCCATAAACTAGGAACATCTCTTTAGTCCTTTTCAGGTACTTCAAAATAGTCTTTACCGCTGCCCAGTGACTCTCACCTAGGTTTACCTGGTATCTACTTGTTAGGCTTATTGCAAAAGCAACATCAGGCCTTGTACATATCATGGCATACATGATGGATCCAATTGCCGAGGCATACATAATCCTACTCATCCTGCTTCGCTCATCAGATGTCGAAGGACTCTGAGTCTCACTTAGCCTTATACCATGTGAGAGTGGTAAGAACCCTTTCTTCGCCTCACTCATGTTGAACCACTTCAACACTTTATCTATGTACGTGCTCTGGCTTAAGCCGAGCAGCCTCCTCGATCTATCTCTATAGATCTTAATGCCTAAAATATACACTGCCTCACCAAGGTCTTTCATCGAGAACTTGCCATTCAATGATCCCTTGACCAAGTTCAACATTGAAACATTGTTCCTGATCAACAATATGTCATCCACATACAAGATCAAAAACACTATCGAGCTTCCACTTAACTTCTTGTATAAACAAGAGTCCTCTTCGCTTTTGATGAAACCGAGACTAGTGACGACCTCATCAAAACGAATGCTCCAACTCCGAGATGCTTGCTTCAACCCATAAATGGATCGCTTGAGCTTGCATACCTTACTAGTGCTAGTCGGATCGACAAAACCCTCGGGCTGTATCATATACACATCCTCGGTTAAATTTCCATGAAGGAAAGCCGTTTTGACATCCATCTGCCATATCTCGTAATCGAAATATGCAGCTATAGCTAGTATGATCCTCACCGATTTCAGCATCGCTATCGGCGAGTAAGTCTCGTCGTAGTCAATTCCTTGAACTTGTCCATAACCTTTAGTGACAAGCTGAGCTTTGTGGATCTGAACATTTCCATCCACGTCGGTTTCTTCTTAAAGACCCATTTGCAACCAATGGCTGTTACGCCAGGCGGCGGATCAACCAAGTCCTAGACTTGATTCTCATCCATGGACTTTAACTCGGATCTCATGGCCTCCAGCCATGCCTCGGAATCTGGGCTCACCACCGCTTCCACATATGTGGCTGGCTCATCGCTTTCTAGCAACAATACATCATGCACTCTGCGAAATCTTTCCGACCTTTGTGGTTCCGGTGCCGCTTCCACTACAGGTTAACTGACTGACTCCGGTATGATCTCATCACCAGCCGAGCCGTCCCCGAGTGGTCCTCAAATTTCTTCGAGTCGGACCGTCCTCCCACTGGCCTCCCAACTAAGAAACTCTTTCTCAAGGAAAACCCCGTTCCGAGCAACAAACACTTTGTTCTCTTCCTGGTTGTAGAAGCTATATCCCAAGGTTTCCCTCGGATATCCCACGAATATGCATTTATCTGATTTAAGTGTAAGCTTGTCTGACATAAGTCGCTTGACAAATGCTTCACAACCCCAAATATTTAGAAAAGACAAACTGGGACTCTTCCCGATCCACATCTCATGTGGTGTCTTGTCTACGGATTTTGATGGTACCCTGTTAAGTGTGAAAGCTGCAGTTTCTAGAGCGTATCCCCAAAATTACAAGGGTAAATCCGATTTGCTCATCATAGACCGGACCATGTCCAACAAGGTCCTATTCCTCCGTTCTGACACGCCGTTTCTCTGTGGCGTACCCGGAGGTGTGAGCTGAGGTACTATACCTCGACTTTTCAGATGATCATCAAACTCCTGGCTCATGTACTCACCTCCATGATCAGATTGCAGAAGCTTTATAGTCTTGCCGAGCTGATTCTCAACCTCGTTCTGAATCTCTTTGAACTTTTCAAAAGTTTCCGACTTGTGCCTCATCAAATAGATATACCCATATCTACTCAAGTCGTTGGTAAAAGTCACGAAGTACTGATAGCCACCTCTGGCAGTTGTGCTCATTGGACCACACACATCATTGTGTATAAGCTCCAACAGCTCGGTCGCCCTCTCGCAACTCTTTGCGAAAGGAGACTTAGTCATCTTGCCGAGCAAGCATGATTCACATGTCTCGAACGACCCGAAGTGGGACGAAGTTAGGAGCCCATTATCATGGAGCTTCTTCATGTGTTTCAGACTAATGTGTCCAAGACGGCAATGCCAGAAGTATGTTGGATTTATCTCATTAGGCTTATGCCTCTTGACATTCACGTTATAGACCGGTTCCTGTTCTAGATTCAATATAAATAGCCCATCAACAATGGGTGCATAGCCGTGGAACATACCATTCAAAAATATCGAACAACCATTGTCCTTTAAATTGAATTCATAACCTTGACTCATCAAACATGAGGCATAAATAATGTTCCAACTAAGTGCAGGAATGTAATAACAATTATTAAATTCCATAATGAATCCGGAAGGAAGCTGGAGCTGCATCGTGCCGACCTCCAACGCAGCAACTCTTGCTTTGTTGCCGACCCTGATGTCAATCTCCCCTTGTGCCACACGCCTAGTTCTTACCAGCCCCTGCATCGAGTTGCAAATATGAACAACCGATCCGGTATCAAATACCCAAGAGCTACTAGGTATGTCAGCAAGGTAAATGTCTATAACATATGCAACAAGTGTACCTTTGCCTGAAGCAGCATTCCCGGCCTTCTTGCCATGCTCTGCAAGCCACTTGCTACAGTTCCTCTTCCAGTGACCGGTCTCCTTGCAGTGAAAGCAAACGGTCTTCGAGTCCGGTCCAGACTTTGGTGCAGCGGAGGAGGTTGCCGTCTCCGTGCCCTTTGCCCTAGCCTTTTTCTTGGACCAACTCTTCTTGAACTTAGCCAATTTCTGCACCATCAACACTTGATGCGTGCCTTTCTTAATATCCTGCTCTGCCACTTTGAGCATCCCATGCAATTCAGTGAGCTTCTTATCCATGCCATGCATATGATAGTTCGAGATGAACGTCCCATAGCTGGGCGGAAGAGAACCCAGAACAGCATCAGTAGCCAGCTCATCCAAGAGCGGGAAGCCCAAACGATCCAAAGCTTGCACATATCCGATCATCTTGATCACATGTGGGCTCAGTCGATCACCTTCCTTCAGCTTGCAATCCATCAAGGATCTCCAAACGTTGAACCTTTCGGTCCTAGCCTGTGTCTGAAACATGCTCTTGAGACTCTCGATCATATCGTAAGCCTCAACATTTTCGAAATGCTGTTGCAAATCGGGCTCCATACAAGCCAGCATCAGACAGCTGATCTCCGTTGATTCATCAACGAGTTTCTGGTAGGCATTCTTAGTTGTGGCATTAGCATTATCGGCAGGTTCCTCTGGAAGTGGATCCTCTAGAACATGTTCCTTTTTATCATGCTTGAGAACAATTCTCAGATTTCTATACCAGGTGGTAAAGTTTGTTCCATTAAGTTTATCCTTTTCCAGAATTGATTTCAATGCAAAGTTGGGTTGAGTAGGTGGTGCCATTGATCTACAACAGAAAATATGCAATCACTAAGCAATGTGTTTATGTAGAGTAATTCTAGCCTAAACAGAAATACTCCCACTGAAGTCAGCATCCCTCCGCAAACTCTCAGTGATTCAGGATCCGACTAGCGCATGCGAATAGTGAGCTTTAGCATCATTGCCAGCCAACATACCTATCCGGTAAGCAACTCCTTGCTAATCTTATCTCTATACGACTCCTGTCGGTCGGGAAGGTATCTCATACCCCGGCTCCCAACCTTCTTTGCCACAAGGCCCAAAACCGTTTTGATAGCCTTGTCAAATTAACCTAACGCAGTGCATGTCCGTGTCCAACATGAACCCTTCAGTTCAAGGACACCCAGCAACACCTCAATTTTATGAGCCCACTACTAGACGTACTTGACGTGCGAAGGTACAACATCGGGGATGGCAATTTGCTTGATATTCATGAGGGATCATTCTACCACTCTATCATGCATAGAATCAAAGAAGCATAACAATCACATATAAACATATATTGTGAAATAGTATGGCTCCTTCATGGACGTTCTTCCAGGTCGGCTTCGACTCTGATGACCATCTGCGAACTCCATCTTGTTTGTCACGCCGGGACGCCAAGCCACCAACCTGATCTCTATTATCCAACTACTACAACTAGTAATGAATTTTACATAGAGTCACAAGTCGACACGCATGTCGTTATACAATATAATGACAACACTTTGGCTCTTGCCAGCTGACAAACATGACACGCAGGCCACGTATAAATTACACACATGCATCACATACACATGAGACATACTATTCACATCAAACCTGCAAAACAAAGTTATGCATAGAATCACATTCTACCGGTTTGTGTGTCGGGTACGAAATACACGGCGCTACGCACACTGTGGTCCCGCTAGCTGGTTAGCACACGGCAGCGCCCGACGTTTTCAGAAATCACAGATCACATCTGAACTCCGTTCACGCCAAATTTTCTGATCTGGCCGATCATATCGATCATCGCGAATCCGATTCGGATTTATGTTTCACTGTTAACCCCGATGGCGGATGACTGACCGGTAGGGGTAGATCGTGTCATGACCTCATCGATCCCGATTGACAGAAAACATAGCCTCAACGATCCCCATGTGCAGTGATCACATCAACCGTGCACATAGCCGATCTTATAAACAACAACAGATCTCATCTGCCGCCTCCACATATCTAATATGCATACGATCTGAATCCAAATCCTATAGCAGAGGCTCTGATACCACTGTTGGGTTCTACAGCAGGGTGCGTCGACTGCAAATATAAATTTCCTACGCGCGCAACAACCAAGAACATGCTACGGGAGATGGATCACAGATTGTTACCACTAGACGCACAGTGCCGTGCAGCGGAAGAAGAGTTGGGGCAGCGCGTCCGCGTGAATCTTCTCCTCCTCGTCCGATCTCCCTCGAACAGCCGGTCGTCCGATCCCACGTACAAGATCACCGGAGCGGTGCAAGTGCACTGCCTCTAACGGTATCCGCATGTGCAGGAGGAACACCGTACGGTGAACTGCTAGGTCCGATCACACAGTCGGCGGCGAGTGGAGGTGGATATTCGCAACACATGCAAACCCTAGTCACAACGCCGAAGCGATCAACCAAATAAGTGCGTTGCACCTCCACCTTATATAGGCGTCCGTCGCGGGCTCAACACTTGGGCCTCGCACGGACCCTAAAGCCCAAAGTCTACTTGGTCACGTTCCTACTCCAGTTCGGATCACATCCGACCAGTGTCCTACAAATCGACCTCGTAGGTTCCTTCCCTTAAGCACGCGACCCCTTAGGTTCAAGTCAGCTTGGTCACAGTTCGGATCACCTCTGACCTGCACGGTTGGTAGCAGCCTCTAGCAAGGCGTGCCGACCACCAAGCAGACTATGAAGCTGGTTAGGCGAACCTGTACAACATGTCACACTTCTGTTCCCTTTGCCACACGATATATGTTGTCGGGCTCAAGGCGAGACTGTCATCCTTGTGCTAGCCCGACCTCTTTCTCGTTCCAATGATACCGACCACTATCCGGATTATCTCATAATCCTAGTCGCATGGCCATGCTTATCCTGGTCGGATCACACGAGGGGCCCAGAGTATATCTCTCCTGATCGGAGGGGCAAATCCCATCTTGCTCGACCATGTCTCGCAGCATGGGACTGGACAAACCTGAAACCTACCTTTGTAACTACCCAGTCACGGAGTAGCGTTTGGTCGGTCCAAAGCAAGTCTGTCACCATCCCGAGTACATGCGTCAGCTCAGGTCTTAGGACATAGAACGTATGTTGTACTAGAGACTCACAGATGACATATCGCTGCGTCTCATAGTTGGGTCTGTCCGACTCGGACCTTATCTCGACTCGGATCCGACTACGTCGAATCCGACCAGACCTTTCCAAGTCCATATTATCCGGTTAGCATCCAATGCTCCATGGCTAGTGAGACCAAGCCATCGACCGTGTCATATGCTAGTCTAGTCGGCTGCGCGTCCACACAACCCTTTCGACTAGGGACCTTTTAGAACACTCATCATACAATGCATAGTCCCACAAACAAGTCACGTAATTGCTGATACAAATCATTGATAATGTCCAAGGACTATCTTTATTCATAAACACATAGGAAATATCATCATACATGATTGCCTCCCCAGACTAGCCTCCGTCCGCCACCCCATCCATCGCTGCCGTCCTCCACCACATCCATCGCCACCGCCCTCCACCATGCCGGAGCGCCTACCAAGACCGCGTCGTCCACTGCTAGAGATGGACATTTCTCATCCACGACGACAGACCAATAGCCTTGCATCGCGTCCTCTCGCTTCATTGGCGCCGTCGTCCTCTTTGTCGGGGCCGCTCACACGACCTTCTCTTCCACCGCAACGGGACTTATCCCCCGATGCACCTGTCTACCGTTGCAGATCTGCTTCAATGCCACCGACAGCCATCGCACCCCCGATGCCTACACGGCGCCGCAAGAGAGGTGGTACTTCATATCTCCTCAACTTTTTGATCTCAACAAGAAAATAGATCTTAACTTGGTTACTCTACTTTCTTTTCAGCTCTTAGAATTTAGTTCTTAGTTCGAAGCAAACAATGGATGCTAAATATCATTTCTCCGGTTTGCAGCTTCAAATCTGCCATGGCACAACCATAATACGGTTTAATTGATCATGCTTAGGGTTTAATTGATCATGTTGGTTCCATGGTGGTTTCTTTAATAGAAATCGGAGGGGAAACCGTCTTTTGCTAAAAAATATGCTTAGAGTTTCCCCTTTTATGATCACTATACGACTAGAATACGTGCTTCGTGTCATAATAACACTGCTCCACCCATCAAGCTAAACAAGCTTAGTTGTTCAAATACGAATATGATATTATTAAAACAGAGTTGTTTAATTGGTCAACTAAATGTTCCTAAATTAGTTTCGAAAATGCATGTTCGCCGCTCGGGTGTGTATCTCTACAGGGTCGTCCCAGGCCCGGATTCACCATCTCTACAGGATCTCTTCCATCATGTGTGGGCAACGAACACTGCATTGTATAGAAAGAAAGTGTCATTTCCCACTTTTACATAGGTTTCTATGTTTTACATGGAATACAATCTGCCTACTTGCTTTGTGTCGCACTACCAACACTCCACCCTTGAAGCTAAACATTATGCCACTCATAATTGCTTAGTTTATTTGTTCAAATACGAATTTCATATGATTCTAATGTTCCTACTTCAGTTTTGAAATGTGTGCCTGCCTATTATAGAGACATAAGGGGTTTGTATTTTTGTGTGTGGTCTGGTCAGCATGGTTGGGGGGGGGTGAACTTTGCATATGTAGGGGTTTATAGGGAGACACTCTTCGAGTTGAATCCGCAATGCATTCCATAGATAATCTGACTACTTTTTAAGTTTTCATGAATCTCATATTCTGAACAACATCATAATGATTATGAGCTTGCGCACATGAAAAGGAATAAAGCAGAACAATGCCATGGCTGTCAAACTTGGCATTAAGGGACTAAAATCTAGTCTGGATGCAATGCAATGCAAATGCTCTCCACCTATAGATTCATGCTCAGAATATGATCCTAACAGTGATTCTGAGCTAGAGGGAGACCGAAGTCAATGTAGCTCCCTAGTGGAGGAGTCAGAGGAAGATGCCCTATCTTATTCACCCATCAAGGTACTTGCTCTAACTTTCCAAGGTTACATTGCTCGCACATATCTTGCAATTGATGCTTTGCATTGCTTCTACTTTGTTGAACTGCCATTAGCTTAGTTTACACATCGTGTATGTGAATACGCCCTGCCTATCCATTTTCAGTACATATTCCATCTGTTATCATACCATATTTATCCATTCAAATGTTGTTCTTGTGTATCAGACGTTCAAAAGGAAGAGGGAGATTGCTGATCGTGGAGGAGCACAAGCAAAGTATTTGGAAAAGGTAGTGGCACCTGATAAATCAAATAGCCCATTAGGTGTAGTTGCAATATCACCCGACCCACAAAACACCCCAACTCTAGCAGACTCTAGCCCTACTACACTGGTCATTTTTGATGCCCCAACTCAGCAGACTCCAACTGCAGCAAACAATATGATTATGCCAGTTGACATAGCACAAGCTCTACGATGCAAAACCCCAATTCCAGCAAAGAGTACACCAAATACAGTTGCCAAATCCCTTTTCGAACCAAAGAGAGCCCCAATTGCAGCAAATGGGACCCCTGTTCCATTTCTTCGCAGTTTAGAAGACGAAGCTTATGTTGTTGTCAGGAACTTTGTGCGCATCTTTCCTTCATGGAAAGATTATACCGCAAACACAGAACAATTTCCAGTCTTCCTCCGCAACTTACACATAAGTAATGTACTAATGTTATTCATGGTCATTACTGCATATGTTTCTGCTGACAGAAGACACAAGACTTCATTCTTTTAAATAGGCGAGGAGCAAACTAGATTGTGAAGACGAGCAAGGGTTGGTTGCACTTTTCAAGCACTCGTTGATGAAGTATCATTCCTACTTGAGGCAAGCGCACTTCGATGGAAAGCCTCTGAACAAAATTTCTGTAAAGTCTCCGGTGCTACATTTATCCGACGGTGACTGGAATAATCTTGTTACACATTGGTCTCGGCTGCAGCGTAAGGTACTGTCTATGATATCACATCACAATTTGAACTACATTTCTGCATTTGCCTTAATGTCTCACTTGTATGAAAACTGTTAGTAGAAGAACATTCGTTCTCAAGGGACCACAGAATCTCGCAACTATACTGCACACTGCATTGCTCTTGTGAGTACCTCTTGCCCGGTATGACCATACTTACTTTCATAGTTGTTTGATTATGTAGCATCACTGCACATGTTAGCCTCGTAATCGTCCATTTGGTGGACATTATAAGATCCGTATGGACTCTTACATAAATTTAGAATCAACCCAATGCTTTTGAAGAGTTTTAGCTCTGCAGTCCTCTTGTAAGGACTGAACATGGTCTATCACTGTACTTACATTAACATCTACTCCCTCCATCCCATAATATAAGAATGTTTTGTATAGTACACCAGTGTTCAAAACACTCTTGTATTATGGGAAGAGGGATTGGTTCATTGTGTAGCATTCTGCATCTTATCTCCCCCGCCCACCATTTACTAAAAAGATCAGATCTATATTTAATCTTACCAACAAGTAGAATACAGACAATGCCAGTGCAGAAGTGTAGCCCATTGCTCTTGTCAGTACATTTTGTCCTGTAATGCTTGTACTTCTAGGGATTGGTAGTTGATTATGTAGCATCAATCTGCATCTTATCTTCATTATTATCTATCCCTTCCAGTATTATCATATCTATAATTACTCTCTACAAAATGTAGAGTACATGCAATGCTTATGAAGAGGATTCTATGATGAAATTCTTGAGTTATCCTTCCCTTGACATGGAGAAGGGCATTATAAAGCCGGTGTTAACTGTTAATGTAAGTCAGTCCTTCTAAAGCCTTTATCCTCAACTGTTGTTTAATTTTCTCATACTCCCTATCATTTACTGCTATTTAGTTTGCTGTTTCTACCAAAATGCATGTTCGCAAGAACCGTAAGTTCTAAGTTTTACTTGTAAAACCAAATTCCTTATTCATACCATGCACATTACTTAACACTCCATGTAGGTGTCAAAACCGGCGGATCTCGGGTAGGGGGTCCCGAACTGTGCGTCTAGGCGGATGGTAACAGGAGACAAGGGACACGATGTTTTTACCCAGGTTCGGGCCCTCTCGATGGAGGTAAAACCCTACTCCTGATTGATTAATATTGATGATATGGGTAGTACAAGAGTAGATCTACCACAAGATCAGAGAGGCTAAACCCTAGAAGCTAGCCTATGGTATGATTGTTGTTCGTCCTACGGACTAAAACCCTCCGATTTATATAGACACCGGAGAGGGCTAGGGTTACACAGAGTTGGTTACAATGGGAGGAGATCTACATATCCATATCGCCAAGCTTGCCTTCCATGCCAAGGAATGTCCCATCCAGACACGGGACGAAGTCTTCAATCTTGTATCTTCATAGTCCAGGAGTCTGGCCAAAGTGTATAGTCCGGCTATCCGGACACCCCCTAATCCGGGACTCCCTCAGTAGCCCCCGAACCAGGCTTCAATGACGATGAGTCCGGTGCGCAGATTTGTCTTCGGCGTTGCAAGGCGGGTTCTTCTCCAAATCCCATATACCTGTCGAATAGTGTCCGGCTTCTGGTGAATGTTGCGCTCCTTGGCTTCTGCGCCCAATAATGGCCATCTTCCACGTGTCAAAAGAATACGAAAAGACAGGGTGTTTTTTCATTTACCCCCTAGCTGCGCAAATGGGCCTCCTATAAAAGAGGCGGGGATTTAGATCCGAATATCACCATCTTCCCTCCGCGAGCATTCATCGGAGCGCATTCGACAGAGATCCATTCCATCATGGCCAGTCAATGCAACTCCTCCTCTCGCCCCTCCATCCCTCGGCCTGGACATTGGGAGAGGTGTTCCGTCCCGCATAGCGAGCTAGTAGCGCTCCAAACCAAGGGGATCCTCCCCCCAGCATACATGGTCCCAGTTCGAGCTGGGCTTGCCACCTATAATGGCGGAGAGCAAGTGGAGAGCATCGCCAATCCCTCCAAAGGAGAGCGGGTATGCCTTGTCCCTTATTTAATAAGAGGGCTCGGATTTCCAATTCATCCATTTCTCCGGGGGCTCCTGGAGTTCAATGGCCTCCAGTTACAATACCTTACGCCTGCCTCCATATTGCATATTGCGGGCTTTGTAGCCCTTTGCGAGCTGTTTTTGGGCATCGAGGCCCATTTCACGCTGTGGAAGAAGTTTTTCTGTCTCGTGCCCCATTCTCAGGAGGGGTCGATATATCAAGTGGGCGGAGCCGAACTATGGCGCATCGCCGAGACCTGATATCTATCCGGAACCCCAAAGAAGGTGTCTGAGGACTGGCCGTCAGAATGGTTTTATATAGAAGACGTCCCCCTGCCGGACCCCGTACGGATCGGCCTCCCTGAGTTCGATAATGCTCCCTTGAAGAAGCACCTGAGCTGGCGTCCATGGAGCCCTCAGAAGGAAAATGACAGGGACGTCCTTTACCTGATGAGCCGGATAAGGTTGTTAGCTCATTCCGGACTGACCATGATCGAGGTCATGGCCATATGCATTACGCGGGGGGTGCAGCCGCTTCAGTACAGAGGCCACCCCATGTGGGATTTCAACGGGGAGGACGACGCCACCCGGTGTGGTCGCAAGGGGCCGGATTCGGCTGCCACTCTAACGAAGATGTTGTCCGCTTTGTACTAGGGAGAAGAGGAGGAATTCCTCCGTGTCAACCCACGGGGCGGATTTTCTATGTACAATCCTCCAAGCTGGATAAGCGAACACTTTCACTTGCCTATCCGTTTTCATATTCCCATAGTTAAGTACTTAGTCTAGCAATTTTAACGCAGGAGCTACGCCAGACTGTAAAGGAGATAAACAACCCTCCTCCACAACCCGAGGACCCGGAATGGTCCCTCGACCCGGACTCCCAAGAGGACCCGGACTTATGTGTGGAGCTGGTTGATGGGGTGTTTCATCAATTGAGCAAGGACAACACCTTGGTGGCCATTACGGCCGATTATCCCAAACTACTTCCAGCCTCAAAGGTAACCGAGACCGAAGTCCCAGTACTTTCAAGAGGATCCTTCCATGCTTATTTTTGATCACCATATACCAGTGGCGTTTTTTGCAGGGGAAGTACTTGAGGCGGAGGGCCGAGCCCGTGGTGGCTAGCCAACAAGGGCCATCGAGGCCCAGCGGGCTAAAAAGAAGTGCGGACTGGATCGAGACACCGAAGCAATGGTACGGCGTGCAATTTTAATGCCCAGAGTTTATGCCCTCAAGGCATACTAACGCTCATGCTCTCTTTGGGAAGAAGAGCGCCCGCCGGACTATATCCACCGGCCAGGCTTCACGACCGGGTCCGGAAGCGGAGGAGAACACGGGGCGCGCACCGGACGCTCCTCCGACAGAGGATGCGGACGGGCTGTCTGCCACCAATTCCAAGGTGGAGAGTGCCATGAACCACAGGCATCGCTGTACTGTTCTTCGTGACGCTTGTTTTTCCCAAGAGGCATTGGACGCCTTTAATACGGGAGATGCGTACCTCCGTGCCGCTCAAAATGGTCTAGCCAGAGCCACAAAGCAGTATGTAAAAGACATACGGGCGAGAAAATTTGATGGTTATATATGTCAGTAGCCCCCGAGACTTGAAACAGTTAGAATGATTTAAGGATCATTTGTTATGCAGGATCTTACAGAAAAGAATACCCAACTATCCCAAGAGTTGGAAGAGTGCAAAGCCCAACTTGAGGCCGCACTAGCCGCAACAAGGAAGGCCCAGGAGGCCCCCTCTGGTAATATATGCTTCGATAGATAAGTATGTTGTGAAGTGCGGCATGTGTGCAATCCTGACAATAACAGTGCAGATGGCGCCAGAGTCGATCCGGACAAGCAGCAACTCTTGCGCCAGTTAAAGGCCGGTGAGAGCGTGCTTACGAGGGTGAGGCAAGAGAAGAACAAGCTTCAAGATGCCAACACCCAGCTAGGCGAGGAACTAAAGGATGTTCGTGCTCAGCTGTTGGACTCCGTAAAGGAGAATCAACGGCTTCGACGCGGCATTTTTAGTAAGTGCTTGAACGAACTTTCGAAAAAGAGTTCGACGAGGAAGTCGATTGACAGAGTTATGTCTGTAGGTATGCTAACAGGTCGGCCTGCGGAGGAAATGCCCGGTTCTACGGGTGACCTTCTTCCCGAGCTATCACAACTGCACGAACGAGTTTGGCAGGTGATGCAAGGCATCACCCAGGCTCTGTGGCCATCCGTCTCCATGCCTGAAGGCCTTGGAGAGCTTGCAGAGAAGCTGAAGGGAGCGTGGTGGCGCTTCCGATTATGGAAGATATCGGCCTGCCGTCAAGGCGCCAGGGAGGCCTGGGCCATGGTGAAGACGCGGTACATGAAGGCTGATCCAAACCACATGGCTAAGGTCGGACCTGTGGGGCCCGATGGGAAGGAGATCCCTGTCAGTTTAGTGTACGACCAGGTAGAGCTGGCCGCCAAGTATTCCCAACAGGACTGTAAATTAGACAGCCTGTTAGATGGTATCGAAGAAGAATATACCCAGTCAAATTGACTATGTAATTTAAAATGACATGTAAAATGCCTTCTAGCCGAATTGTAGATCGTTTGTCATGGCAGACCTTTTCGCTTCAACCTCGGGACCCGATAGTCCGGAGTGTGTCCGAATACCCTCTCGGTTATGTAAGAACCGGGGCATGCGTGGAGACCAGGCGTAGGGGTCATTAGTGCTTTATCAGACAAGTGCCCAACTAGTTATTTTACATTACATGGTTAGTAAGAAACATCTTCCAGGGAGAATAGTTCCGTTAGGGGTTCCTTTCCCTGGGAGGCATGCCCTAAAGTGCATGTCCGGACTGCCAAAAAAGCAGAAAAGCATCTGGGGGCAGATAAATAAATGAGTAATAAATCATCTTTTAGTTCACCGACCGAATATTCCCTTAAGAACGCTAGCTTCGGCTTCACCCAGTCTGAGGTACACATCCGGCTGACCCGGCAGTAACAATCATAGAGGTGCTCCCTTTACCACCTAGCCGAACAATCGGGAACGTAGGGGTAAGCACAGGAGCCAGGCTACCCAACTTGGCCAAAACTTAAGTCATATCGATGCATATAATGGTGAATAAAAGGTACATGTGGAAGTGTGACACATGTGTTGGGCACGAGGCCCGTATAAACAAGCTTCTGTTAAAGAAGCCCCAAGGTATAATGAGCGCGAATAGCGCGTCAATTGTGTGTGAACGAGGCACAAACTAGCCCTTAAAAGGCTGTAAGAGAAAAGGAGGGAGAAGGAGAGAAATATAAGACAGCTGAAGTGTAAAAAATGGATAGAGGAAGGAGACGAACACAGAGTCCGGCGCTAGGTGTAGAATCTTTGTAGACGGGCTGCGTTCCATGGGTTCGGCTCGAGTCGGTTATCCGATGCATTTCGCAGACGGTACGCTCCACCAGTCAGGACTTGGTCGATTATGAAGGGACCTTCCCATTTAGGCTTGAGTTTGTCCTTTTTCTTGTCCGGCAGGCGTAGAACTAATTCGCCAACATTGTAGGTTTTGGCCCGTACTTCTCTGCTTTGATATCTTCGAGCCTGCTGTTGATAGAATGCGAACGGGCTTTTGCCACGTCGCACTCCTCCTCCAAGGCGTCCAAACTGTCCTGCCGATCAAGTTCGGCTTCTCTTTCTTCGTACATGCGCACGCGAGGTGAGTCATGAATTATGTCACAGGGCAGAACTGCCTCTGCGCCGTATACCATAAATAATGGTGTGAATCCGGTAGTGCGATTCAGCATGGTCCGCAGCCCCCAGAGTACGGAGTCAAGCTCCTCTACCCAGTGCGTGTTAGATTCCTTGAGGGACCGCACTAGTCTGGGTTTGATGCCGCTCATGATTAGACCATTTGCCCGCTCGACTTGACCGTTAGTTTGTGGGTGATAGACTGAAGCGTAGTCGAGCTTGATGCCCATGTTTTTGCACCAGAGTTTTACCTCGTCGACTGTAAAGTTCGTGCCGTTATCAGTGATGATGCTGTGGGGGACGCCGTAACGATGTACGACCCCTGATATGAAGTCTATCACTGGTCCGGATTCGGCCGTCTTAATAGGCTTGGCCTCTATCCATTTGGTGAATTTGTCAACCATGACCAATAAGTATTTTTGCTTGTGGGTTCCCCCTTTAAGGGGTCCAACCATGTCAAGCCCCCAGACCGCGAAGGGACAGGTGATGGGTATAGTTTGGAGGGCAGTGGGTGGCATATGGCTTTGGTTAGCAAATAATTGGCAACCGACGCATCGTTGGACTAAGTCCTGAGGATCTGCCCGGGCCGTCGGCCAATAAAATCCAGCACGGAAGGCCTTGCTTACAAGGGCCCGGGCTGCGGCGTGTGTCGGCGTTCTGAGAATGGGGGTCCCCAGACTTGCCTGCCTGCGGCCTGCGGCGTGGCTCAAGGGGCGGCCCAGCATGGCCCATCTTCATCAGCACGAGCTCAAGACCCTCGCGAGGGGCCAAGCCTCGCGGGGCGGATGGCAGAAGGCTTCCTTAGGAGCGGCCTCATCAGGCTGGCTCATGAGGAGGCGGAGAGATCAAGGCGGGGTACCTCACGAGGTGCCCATGACGCAAGCCGTGACGATCGAGGCCAGGCGGGTGCCGGCCTGCGCAGAGTCCTTGCTTCCTCTTTGGTGTATAGGGAGCAAGCGAAGGCAAGAGCATCAAGCAAAGGCAGCCATTTCGGTGTAACAAGACCAAGACCAGCAGAACGGCGGGATGGAGGTCATCGTGGAGCCCAAGCTGGCGTCACCACCAGATCCTTTGGCAGGCGAGGACCAACTTTAGTCAGGATAAGTGTACTAGATGTTCCCCTTCAAAATGGCCAATTGTTGGCGCCCTTCCCGCTCAATATTTGGGAAGAGGCCCAGGGCCTTTTCCTATAAATAGGACTAGCCACCCACAAGGTAGGGACACCTAGAAATCGATCCGGTCATCACCAGGAAACCAGTAGAGAGAGAAGCGACTGAACTCCCCCCAGAAGTTCATCGCACCAGCCAAGAACAGCCCCTCGCGAGGCTGTTCTTCCTTGTATTGTTCATCATCAGCCCAAGAGGCAATCCACCACACACTGGAGTAGGGTATTACACCACAATGGTGGCCCGAACCAGTATAAACTCTGTGTCTCTTGTGTTGTTCCTTTGATTGCTTAGATCATAGCGAGGCGGTGAGGTGCAGGTAGGCAGAGGGCGAAACCTCCGCGCGCACCCCAGTGTTTGAATCTAGAGGGTCTGTCGGAACCCGAAATCCGACATTTGGCGCGCCAGGTAGGGGTGCCGGAATTCGTCTTCCGCCACCCTGTTCTTCATCGACCATCGCGTCCATGTCAGACGCTCGTCGGGCCCGTGCCGAGCGCCGAGCCGCTCTCGCTTCCCGCGTCGCCCAGACGGCCCCCGTCGGCGGCCACCCCCGTCGTTCCCCGTCGCCTGCATCAATGCCGCCACTGGCCCGACGGGGAACGAGCAGCAAGCATCATCCCAGCATCCATCCATGAGGCTAGACGGCCGCACTGCTACTCCCTCGCTCGCCCCGGCTGGTTCTTCGTCCCGTGCGCCCCGCGCGGCCATGGAGGCTCGAGCTGCACTCATCGCGGCAAACGAGCTCCTGTGCTATCGCCCAGTCAACGACGACTACGAAGAGTGGCTCGACCGCGTCGCCGAGCTCGTCCGCACGGCAGGGGGCTCCCCCGCGCCGTCCTTCTCGCTGCACCGCGCCCCTCCCTGCGCGGGCAATGAAGCTCCAGGGGCGCCTCAGCCGCCTCCCCCTCAAGAAGGTGCCCTGGCCCCAAGGCGCGTGGCCCCTGGGCGGAACCCACCTCGTTCGGCGCTAGCACAGCAAGAGCGGAGCTGCCAAGAGGTTCCTCGCCCCCAAGAAGCTGCCCAAGTGCTCCCTGCTCTGGTCCGCCGCGACCACGCTCCTGTTCCAGCACGCCAAGACCCCGCGCTGCTCCCAGCTGCAGCGCATGGGGGCCCGCAAGACCAAGCTCTTCGTCACCAGAGGCCTCCCGTGGCCACAGCAGGCTGCCGCGCCTTCACCACCGAGCTGCACAGCGTCGCATGGCCCTGCAAGTTCAAGCCAGACCTGCCTCCTCGCTACGATGACACGGCCGACCTTGCGGAGTTCCTTCAGCTCTACGAGCTGGGCATCGAAGCCGCCAACGAGGATGAGAAGGTCATGGCGAACTAGTTTCCCATGGCGCTCAAGGACGGGGCCCGCACCTGGCTCCTGAACCTGGCTCCTGGCATGATCTCCTCCTGGGACGAGATGCGCACCCGTTTCATCGCCAACTTCCAGGGTACTCGCGACCAGCCACCCGCCGTGAGCGACATGCGCCGCATCAAGCAGCAACTAGGGGAGACCCTGCAGAAGTACATCTAGCGCTTCAACAACGCACGTCTCAAGATTCCTAAGGTGACCGAGCAGGCCATCATCTCAGCCTTCTCCGACGGCGTGCGCGACATCAAGATGAAGGAGGAGCTGGCGATGCATGAAGATCTGTGCACTTCCCTGGAGCTGTTCAACTTGGCGACCAAGTGTGCTAGGGCTGAGGAAGGGCGCCTTTCCCTCCTCGAGCTGCCAGCCGCGGACCCAGAAGAAAAGAAATCCAAGGCCAAGGACGTGAAGCGCAAGGGGGTTGCCGTGCTCGCGGCAGAACCAGACACCAAGCGGGGCAGAGATCAGCCCGAGTCTTTCAAGGGCAGCCGGTACTGTGTGTACCACGACCTCCACACCCACAACACCAACGAATGCCAAGAGCTCCGAGCCGTGCGGGAAGGAAGGGCCGTCCAACGCCCCGACCTCAACGATCGTGGCTATGGCCGAGGAGGAGGAAGGAACACAGGGCGCTGGGAAGACTATGGCCCTCGCCAAGGGTGGCGCGACCGACCTCGCGAGGATTGCTGGCAGGATCAGCCTCGCGAGGGAGACTGGAGGGATCAGCCTCGTGAGGATCGTCCGCAAGGAAACGCGGGCCTCCCTCCACTACCGCCACAGCCAAGGAGAAACAAGGACCATCATCAGGACGAGGGGGCTGGGGCTTCCAGGAGCCGCGCGCGATCGCCTGCATCCTGGGCGGAGCTCAAGCCCGAGCCTCTCAACGCATCTTCAAGCAGTTTGCCCGCGAAGTGAATGCAGTCCTCCCCAAGCTTGAGGCCACGCGCCCCCTCAGGTGGTCGGCGTGCGCCATCACATTCAACTCAGTGGATCAGCTCAAGTGTGCAGCCACAACCGGAGCCCTCCCGATGCTTTGCTCCCCAGTCATCAGCAACGTGCAAGTCACCAGGACCCTCATCGATGGCGGGGCAGGGCTCAACGTCTTGTCCGTAGAGACATTCAACAATCTCCAAATGCCTTACGATCAGCTTTAGCCAACCAAGCCCTTCTCCGGAGTCACTGATGGCTCCATAGTTCCAATTGGACAGGTCCATCTCCCTGTCACCTTCGAGGCGCGCAACAACTACCGCACCGAGCTCATCGACTTTGACGTCACCCACATTCGCCTGCCGTACAACGCCGTCCTCGGGTACCCAGCTCTCGCCAAGTTCATGGCCGTGACTCATCACGGCTACAACGTCCTCAAGATGCCAGGAAGTGGCGGAGTCATCACGGTGCCCTGTGAAGAAAGAGACGCAGTGTGCTCCCTGGAACGAGCCTTTCAGGTCGCATCACTTGAGGACCCAGATCGCGGGAGCGGGAGGCTCCCTGAGACCACCCCCAAGAAGAAGAAGACATCGCCAGACCCGACCCCTCAGGAGGCAGGCCCCTCAGGTTCTGCGCCTGCTCAGGGGGCACCTCCTTCTATCGCATAGGAAGGCGCGCCCGCGCCCTCCTCAAGCAGGGCTCGGGGGCTCCCTTCTGGAGGGCCACCAACCTTGCTAGGGTCATGAGGAAGGCGCTTGGGCACCACATGGAGGCGTGTTTCAAAACACGTTTCCCTCAGGAAGGAACAAAGCAAGGAGGGCCAAACCCTCAGGAGTTTGTCAGTCAGATCACACAGGAGTTGCAGGAGTCAAGAGTCATGAGTGGCAGCCGCCGCTTACCCTCCACAGCTCCCCATCCAGGCGAGGACGGTGGGCTGCGTGTCTGCATCGATATCCCAGGGCTCAACCGAGCCGCCTCTCAGGAGCGCTTCTGGCCCTCACGCGTGGGGCGCTGCGAAGGCCCACCCCACAGCTACGTTCGCATGCCCTACAGCTTGCCGAACGCGGCTGCGGTGCGCCAGCGCCTCATGAGGAGCATCCTGGAGGCTCAGGAGGCCAGGCGTTCCGTAGTTCTGGCAGAGATGGAGATGGTTCGCGAGGAGCCACCAGCACCTCCGGACCCTCCCGAGGCTCCTGGGCCTTGGGTCTCGTGAAGATCGGCTCCCGCAGCCCCCTATGTCTGCTACTTCAACACCCCTTCGTCGTTAACACTATCAGGTGACATCTTTCAAGTTCCGTTTCCAGCTGGGAGCGCCCTCAGGGCTGCATCATTCCCAGGCCGTGTGGGTCCGTCCCTGCGGCATGTATCCCTTTTGTTCATGTTTCTAGCTTTCCTTGTTGGGGGCGCCCATCGGGCTGCATCATCCCCAAGTCTCTTGGGCCAGACCCAGCGGCGTGTACCCCTCTTTTGTTTATTTTCGGGCCATGCATTCGACCCATCATGCTTGTTATTTGATACCTGTCCGCGGCACCTCTTTTCCTTCATGTCGGCCACTTGCACGTTAAAGGGGGGGTACCCGAGCATCGCGACTCAGGGCTCCTACCGGCTCTGCAGCCCTCACCCTCTGGCTTTGTCCACGGCATCGCGCCCTGGCAAACCAGCGACGGCTGAGACCCGCTCGAGGGCCGGGACCCGAGGACGTAGAGCGTCGACATCTAACCAAGCTTGCACGTCAAAGGGGGGGGGGTACCTGAGCATCGCGACTCAGGGCTCCTACCGGCTCTCTAGCCCTCACCCTCCGGCTTTGTCCACGGCATCGCGCCCTGGCAAACCAACGACGGTTGAGACTCGCTCGAGGGCCGGGACCCGATGACGTAGAGCATCGGCATCTAGCCAAATTTGCAGGAACACATCACAAGTTAAGGCCCGGTGCCAGGCGCAACCCGCCTTGGGGTAGGGCCCCGTGAGTCCCGCGCTGGCTCACGGGTGCCCCGCTACACCTCGTCAGGCCTTTAGTGCCTCATCGCCTCTCCAAAGCAACTAACGGCTGACCGCCGCTTGTCATAGCGGACTTTTGCTCTTTTTGTGGTAGGCCTGCAGGACCCCTTCAAGGAGCAGCGCCAGGCGAGGCCCTCACGGCGCCCTCTTCACTCTCGTCCACGCGAACCGCTTGCATGTTAAAGGGGGGGGGGTACCTGAGCATTGCGGCTCAGGGCTCCTACTGGATCTCCAACCCTCACCCTCTGGCTTTGTCCACGGCATCGCGACCTGGCAAACCGGCGATGGCTGAGACCCGCTCGAGGGTCAGGACCCGAGGATGTAGAGCAGAAAGGGGAGCAAAGGCGAGAGGGAAGAGGCACGCGGAGACCTCGCCAGGCAACCCCTAGCCGGCCAATGCGCGGGCCTAGCACCACACCAGGAAGCGTTTCAAGACTCTCGAGATAAGTCACCCTCCGGAAACACTAGCTATCGCAGCACCATCACCGCATCCTATGCCATCCCGTGTTAGCAACGTCGCATTCCTTTCTCATCGAACGATAGCTGCTTGAGCGCTAAAGGGGACCTCCTGAGCATCGCGACTCAGGGGCTCTTACTGGACCCCGGGCCGCTTACCTCCTGGCCTTGACCACGGCATCGCGACCTAGCATACCAGCGATGGCTGACGCCGCCTTGGGACTGGGACCTGTCGGCGCAGAGCACCAAGCCCTCGTGAGGTTCGAAAGGAAGAAACTAAGCTAAGACAGAATAAGCATCTCGCACTGCTTCACGATAAGGATCATATTGACAAACGAAGCTACAGACACCTTACAAGCCCCCACGGGGTGTGTTCTCGGCTCCTCGCAGGGACAAAAGACGCGTATCCTAAGGAGTCCTATCTACAGGAACCGTCGCGGCAGACGCCATCATCAACAGTGGGCCGTCAGGCATCGGCGCCAACCTCATCCAGATCAAAGATGGCAGCAGCCTAATGAGCCCATCCTGCTCCGAGAGTGGCGCAGGCTCGGGGGATCGTAGCTGTCGTCGCTCGTCTCCGGAGTCGCGAAGAGCTCGGCGGAGTCACTGGATCCTCTGGCGCCCCCGCCGCTTGAGGAGCCGCTGGAAGAACGTGCGATGGCAGGCCTGGTCCCTCCCGCTCCGGGGCTTCTGCCGCTGCCTCTAGGACATCACTCCAGCCGACGCCCATCTTCGTCGAAGACCTTGAAGAGCATCATGGAAGCGCCATCGAACTCCAGGTGGATCACGAGGGCGCCCCTCGTCCCGCAAACCCGGGCGATCTCGCCCCAACCATGGGTCATGAAGACCTTACCTGGAGCGACGACCTCGACATCCGCATCGGTCACAGGAGTCTGGCAATCGGCGTGTTGTAGCTAGAGCCTGAAAGGCCCCCTCAGCGGAATCTCGAAGGCGAAGGAGGGAGGAAGGCGAATCCAAGATCGAGGAGGCATGGCGGCGTGGAGCACAAACTCTCGGGAGGAGACCTTGGCGTGCACTCCAGGAGGGACAACGCGCACCGCCGTGACCCGCCGGCGCCGATGGCGGCATCGTCCATGGCGCTTGACATCAGCTCCTGCAGGGCCCTCAAGGTGGGCGTACAAAGGCAGCGGAAACCCTGGCGGCGGCCGCTCGCACCAAGGCCTCGACACCTCCTGCCGCACGCCCTCATCTCGGCAGTAGAGGACCAACCGCTTCTTCGGCGGAAGCGGGTCAGGGCCCTCTCGGGGGGCCTTTCCTTTCTCTTCTGCGGAGAACTGGCGTATCAGAGCCATTGCGGCAAGGCGGAGCAGTGGTGAAGATGAAGAAGAGGAGAAGTAGTAGAGGAAGATGAACTGGAATGGCTCGCGCCGTTCCGTACTTATAGCCAGGGAGGCCAACCACTGGCTTCCACGATCGCAGGTAATCATGACCAGTTTTTGCATGCAAGGACTTGTCAGTTCGTGCAGTCACCGAGGTGTCGTGGGGGAGCGGTGCCACCAACGTCCAATCAACCGCCACGTGGCGCCCGAGGCCGTAGGCTGTTAGGGCCCGCGGCGCTTCGCACTTGCCCCTTCGCCTCTCTGCTCAGCCAAGTTCGGGCGCACCTTGGGCCCGGGGGCTACTGTCGGCGTTCTGAGAATGGGGGTCCCCAGACATGCCTGCCTGCGGCATGGCTCAAGGGGCGGCCCAGCATGTCCCATCTTCATCAGCACGAGCTCAAGACCCTCGCGAGGGGCCAAGCCTCGCGGGGCGGACGTCAGAAGGCTTCCTCAGGAGCAGCCTCATCAGGCTGGCTCGCGAGGAGGCGGAGAGATCAAGGCGGGGTACCTCACGAGGTGCCCATGACGCAAGCCGTGACAATCGAGGCCAGGCGGGCGCCAGGCGGGCGCCGGCCTGCGCAGAGTCCTTGCTTCCTCTTTGGTGTATAGGGATCAAGCGCAGGCAAGAGCATCAAGCAAAGGCAGCCATTTCGGTGTAACAAGACCAAGACCAGCAGAACGGCAGGATGGAGGTCATCGTGGAGCCCAAGCCGGCATCACCACCAGAGCCTTTGGCAGGCGAGGACCAACTTTAGTCAGGATAAGTGTACTAGATGTTCCCCTTCAAAATGGCCAATTGTTGGCGCCCTTCGCGCTCAATATTTGGGAAGAGGCCCGGGGCCTTTGCCTATAAATAGGACTAGCCACCCACAAGGTAGGGACACCTAGAAATCAATCCGGTCATCACCAGGAAACCAGTAGAGAGAGAAGCGACTGAACTCCCCCCAGAAGTTCATCACACCAGCCAAGAACAGCCCCTCGCGAGGCTGTTCTTCCTTGTATTATTCATTATCAGCCCAAGAGGCAATCCACCACACACTAGAGTAGGGTATTACACCACAATGGTGGCCCGAACCAGTATAAACTCTGTGTCTCTTGTGTTGTTCCTTTGATTGCTTAGATCATAGCGACGCGGTGAGGTGCACGTAGGCAGAGGGCGAAATCTCCGCGCGCACCCCAGTGTTCGAATCTAGAGGGTCTGCCAGAACCCGAAATCTGACAGCGTGGTGCCCGCTGAGTCCGGCATGAATTTCAGCCAAAAGGTTCCGCCCTTCCCCTTCGGAGATACACCTTTGAAGGACTCCGGCGGTGCTTTTCTTATAAAGATCTCCTTCGTGGACTTTATAGGCTTTAGATCGCCGCACTATGCAGCGTGCCTCATTTTGGTCCTCGGGGAGTTCCTGCCTAGTTAGGTAGGCTAAGAATGGTTCTGTCCACGGGGCAATGACTGCCATTATTACGTGGGCTGAGGGTGTTACTTCATTGGCAGAGCCTCCCGTTGTGTCAGAATGTTCGGTCTCAGGTGGTGCGGCTGGATCCGGGTTGTTATTTCCGGATTCCCCTTCCCATTGTACGGATGGCTTGAATAGCCGCTCCAAGAAAATGTTGGGGGGGGGGACTGCATCGCGCTTTGCGCCGATGCGTGCCAAGACGTCCGCTGCCTGATTGTTTTCCCGGGCTATTTGGTGAAATTCGAGCCCTTTGAACCGAGCTGATATTTTTAGGATGGCGTTGCGATAAGCTGCCATCTTCGGATCCTTGGAATCAAAATCTCCATTTATTTGGGATATCACGAGGTTCGAATCCCCGCGCACCTCTAGGCGTTGAATGCCCATGCAGACTGCCATCCGGAGACCTTGTAGAAGGGCCTCGTATTCAGCTGCATTGTTAGAGTCCGTATACATTATCTGGAGTACATATTGAACTGTATCTCCTATTGGGGATGTCAGAACGACGCCAGCCCCCAGACCCGCTAACATTTTGGAGCCGTCGAAGTGCATGATCCAGTTGGAATATGTGCCGTACTCTTTAGGGAGTTCGGCTTCAGTCGATTCGGCGACAAAGTCGGCCAAAACTTGCGACTTGATAGCTCACCGTGGCTTATAGGTTATGTCGAACGGGAGGAGCTCAATGGCCCATTTGACAATCCGGCCCGTCGCGTCGCGGTTGTTTATAATATCATTAAGAGGTACTTCGGAGGCTACTGTTATTGAACACTCTTGAAAGTAGTGTCGTAGCTTCCGGGACGCCATGAATACCGCGTACTCTATCTTTTGATAATGTGGGTACCGTGACTTGCATGGAGTGAGGACAGTGGAAATGTAGTAAACTAGTTTTTGAAGGGGGGATTTGTGTCCGTCCGTCTCTTGTTCGACGACGAGCACTGCGCTTACAACTTGATGAGTTGCCGCAATGTATAATAGCATTGGTTCGCCGATGTTAGGCACGGCCAGGACTGGGTTTGTTGCCAATATGGCTTTTATTTCTTCGAGTCCGACCATGGCGACATCCGTCCACTCGAAGTGTTTGGTGCGCCGGAGGAGGCGATAAAGGGGTAATGCCTTTTCTCCCAAGAGGGAGATGAAGCGGCTTAGAGCCGCCACACATCTAGTCAATTTTTGTATTTGCTTGAGGTCCTTTGGAATATCCAATTGTGACAGAGCTCGGATCTTGGCTGGGTTTGCTTCAATTCCTCTACCGGATACGATGAAGCCCAATAGCTTTCCGGTTGGTACGCTGAAATCGCATTTTTTCGGGTTGAGCTTGATGTCATATGTTCGGAGGTTATCGAATGTGAGCCTCAAGTCGTCTACTACAGTTTCGACATGCTTGGTTTTGACGACCTCGTCATCTACATATGCTTCGACTGTTTTGCCGATCTGGTTGGCCAGACATGTCTGAATCATGCGCTGATATGTTGCGCCGGCGTTTTTGAGCCCGAAGGGCATTGTGTTGAAGCAGAACGGGCCGTATGGGGTGATGAATGCCGTTGCGGCTTGGTCTGGTTCTGCCATCTTAATTTGATGGTATCCAGAGTATGCGTCGAGGAAACACAATGAACCGTGTCCTGTGGTAGCGTCGATGATTTGATCGAAGCGGGGCAGGGGGAAGGGGTCCTTTGGGCAAGCCTTGTTGAGGTCCTTGAAATCGACGCATAGGCGCCAAGATTTGTCCTTCTTTGGTACCATCACCAGGTTTGCTAGCCAGTCCGGATGTTTTATATCTCTGATGAATCCGGCTTCCAGTAGTTTGGCTAGTTCCTCTCCCATGGCTTGTCTCTTAGGTTCAGAGAAACGCCGAAGAGCCTGCTTAACAGGCTTAAATCCTTTTAGGATGTTTAGGCTGTGCTCGGCCAACCTGCATGGGATTCCTGGCATGTCTGAAGGGTGCCAGGCAAAAACGTCCCAATTTTCGCGTAGGAATTCTCGTAGTGTGGCGTCTACATCAGGGTTTAATTGCGCCCCGATGGAGGCCGTTTTTGTAGGGTCCATTGGATGGACTTGGAATTTGACTATTTCGTCTGCCGGTTTAAAGGAGGTGGACTTGGATCTTTTGTCGAGTATCACGTCGTCCCTGTTCACCGTGGAGCGTAGCACAGTCAATTCCTCAGCCGCTAGGGCTTCGGATAGTGCCTCAAGGGTCAGTGCGGCTATCTTGTTTTCGGTGCGGAGTGCTATGTCCGGGTCACTAGCGAGAGTGATGATTCCATTGGGTCCGGGCATTTTGAGCTTCATGTACCCATAATGGGGTATAGCTTGAAAAATTGTGAATGCCTCTCGCCCTAACAGAGCATGGTATCCACTGCTGAACGGGGCCACTTGAAATGTGACCTCCTCGGACCTGTAATTATCCGGTGTGCCGAACATCCAGTGTGATTTTTCCTGTATAGCACGCTTCCCGACTGGGGATTATTCCTCTAAAGGTTGTGTTGCTTCGCTCAATGTGGCTCCAGTCTATTTCCATTTTTCTAAGGGTTTCCTCATAAATGAGGTTCAATCCGCTGCCACCATCCATGAGTACCTTGGTAAGTCGAAAGCCATCCACTATCGGACTGAGGACCAATGCGGCTGGTGCTCGGGCTGTTCGGAATTTAGGTTCATTGCTGGCATTAAAGGTAATAGCCGTGTCACTCCATGGGTTTATTGTTGCTACCTGGTAGACTTCGGTAAGGCTGCGGAGTGTTCGTTTCCGCATATTGTTTGATGCGAAAGTCTCGAAGACTGTTGATACCGCACTGGTATTCCTGGGCTGGTGCTCTGCGGATTCTGGAGTTAAAAGCTCCTCGCCGCTTCTGGCCACCTGCCGGATTATCCAACATGCCCTAAGGCTATGAGTTGGTGTGGCGCCCTCTGTACTATGAATTTTACAGGGTCCATTGAGCCATCCCTCCAGTACGGTTCCATACCCTATAGAGGGTTTTTGCTTTTTGGTGTTTAGCCCAGATGCCGGGCAATAATGCGCCCTTTTATTTCGGACTAGGGTTGTATTCAGGGCCGAATCGTCCCAGAATTTTATTTCGGTTTTCCGGACGCTTTCCATCACACAGTATTTTCGTACCATGGATGCCAAGTCAGCGAAGCGCGTAATTTCACGGCGGCTTATGGCGTTGAGGATTCCGATGTTCGTGCAGTTATTGCAGAAGAATGAAATTGCATCCTCCTCGCGGCAGTCCTCTATCCTGTTCATAACCAGGAGGAATCTGGCCCAGTAATGATGTACTGTTTCCGTGGGCTCTTGCTGAATTTGGGAAAGATCCCTTATGTTAGGGTGGGTGAGTGGAGTTAAATCCGGAACCTCGCCCGATCTGATGCTCAGGGGCCCAAGAGTTTCCGAACTCGGAAGCTTGGGTTTTTGGATGTTGTCCAATAAATCTGGCCTGCTGCCTGACTTTAGGTTCAGGGCTTGAGTGACATCCTCCCCTCCGCGGGTATCCGGCTTGGAGGGATCGGGAATCCGGACATATTTGGTCCTTAAGATGGGTGAAGATTCGCCGCATTGTTCCTTCACCACTGCGACGTGGTGGGTGACCTGGGGAGAGTCAATTTCTCTCGGATCGGGTTCAAGCCCAATCTGATCGTAGTCTGTAGCGACTCCCAGGGCGGCGATGCGATCCAAGAGCTCGTTTAAGGAAGAGAGCTCCATCGGATCAAACTACTCGGCGAGTTCCGAGTTAACATGGAGATTGCTTTCGATGACCCGAGAAGTCATCGTCGAAGCAGCGGCCGAACAGGCGGTCATAAGAAAACCGCCTAGACGGAGAGTTTGGCCGATAGCCAAAGCTCCTTTAGCGACAGCGCCGTCTTTAAAGACGGGATGCGGCATCCTTCCTGATGGCGACAGCACAACGGAACTCTCAATGAAAGCACCAATGTCGGTGTCAAAACCGGCGGATCTCGGGTAGGGGGTCCCGAACTATGCGTCTAGGCGGATGGTAACAGGAGACAAGGGACACGATGTTTTTACCCAGGTTCAGGCCCTCTCGATGGAGGTAAAACCCTACTGCTTCTTGATTAATATTGATGATATGGGTAGTACAAGAGTAGATCTACCACGAGATCAGAGAGGCTAAACCCTAGAAGCTAGCCTATGGTATGATTGTTGTCCGTCCTACGGACTAAAACCCTCCGGTTTATATAGACACCGGAGAGGGCTAGGGTTACACAGAGTCGGTTACAATGGGAGGAGATCTACATATCCGTATCGCCAAGCTTGCCTTCCACGCCAAGGAATGTCCCATCCGGACACGGGACGAAGTCTTCAAACTTGTATCTTCATAGTCCAGGAGTCCGACCAAAGTGTATAGTCCGGCTATCCAGACACCCCCTAATCTGGGACTCCCTCACTCCCTATATGTATGCTTGTTTTTGTGGATCTATAATCCAGTGTGTGGTGAAGCAGCCCACGTTTGCACCTTGTCATCTCCTATTTTATCTTACTGATGTGGCTGATGATATGAACAACATGCCATGCACATTATCCAAAATAGATACAATGATTTTCTTTGCCCTTCATCTATGCTTGTTATGTTGACATGGTAATCCAGTAGTGTGGTGAAGCTCCCCACATTATGAACAATGCCAAATTATGCTATTGATATTTTGAACTTACTCTTTATTTTCTAATTTGAAATTGGATGGAATTGACAACACAGTTATCATCTTTGTTTATACACGTGCAAAACCTGTCATCTCTCTACTTTGTTTCAGGGTGATATGCCTGATGGCATGCACAAGTCTGTTGAAGGCTGTGAGACAAACCCAACATATATTGCAGCAAAGAAGGCAAAACATCTTGAAGATAGCGAGACAACCCCAAAGTCTTGTCTTGATGCAGTGTTCAAGTTACTTGAGACTAGCAGTCAGACAAGCTCACAGAATTCGTTGTTTGAATCAATTCGACTTCTTTAGTCCCAAGTTCTAGCAGAACGACATTCTGCAACACAACTTCGACTTGAAGTCCTATATCTAAGAAAGATTGCGGAGAACACCAATGAGAACCTCATCGCTAAACAGCTACACCTGGAAGCTATGACCAACATGCTAGGCCGGTCTCATAGCCTTGCTCAGCAGCTTGCGCAGCAGTTCCCCCGCAAGGCTAACCTTTCTTGAACTGTCTTGGAAGTGGTCTCGGTTCAGTATTATTTTGTTATGCTGCAATGGTGCCCAGTTTTTGTAATCTGCTTCTTCGTTGCACTTTATGATCACTGGTGGCGAACTTCGATGCCTAGTGGATGTAATATACCTTAAATCCTTTATTGTATTACTATGCTGTAATTTCTTTATTGTATAGAGTAGGTTTGTTCTTAATTCCTACTAGTTACTGCCATCATTCGCTATCTGAAAAAAATTAGATGTAGTCAACCGGGACGAAATATTCGACTCTAACGGGTCTGGTTTTTAGCAGGCCACAATTGGGCCGGCCTGCATCTTTCTTGGGCCCGAATGATTGGGGCCTTCACACATTGTGCCAGGCCCAAACTTACACCGGCCTATATTTTAGTTGGGCCTTTTGTCGACCCAACACTTAGTTTGGCCCAGGTAGCGTTGGGCCATTAACAGGCTGAATATTGTACTGGCCTGTTACGGCCGAGATGAAACCACGAGCCTTTATCAGGCCAAAATGCATGCTGGGCCTCAATTTTCACTAGTCGTCGACGGGCCTTCAGTAGGCTGAAATGTAGACCGAGCCTTTTTGGGCACAGATAGACCACTGGCCGTTACCAGGCCGAAACATATCTCGGGCCTTAGTTGGCCCACTGATATCATGGGCCTTTAAGAGGCCAAAAGCTTAGTACAGGCATCAACGGGCCGAATTACACGACAGGCCTTTAACAGGCCCAAAGTCACGTTGGGCTTAACTATTGCCACCTTTAGCACGGGCCGTTAGTGGGCCCGATGTCCCGTCAAACCATATATGTCCCATGGGCAGCACGGGCCATTCCCAGGCCGAAAGTCACATCGGGCTGAAATGGGCCCATGTCTACATCAGGCCTCTAACAGGCCGAAAGTCACACCGGGCTGAAATGGGCCCATGTCTACATCAGGCCTCTAATAGGCCGAAAGTCACTGGGCCGTAGTTGGGCCCAAATATTCAGCGAACAATTAACGGGCCAGATCTGGCTTCGGGCCGCAATTGGGCCCAAATATTGGGCGAACAATTAACTGGCCAGATCTGGCTTCGGGCCGTAAATGGGCCCAAATTTTGGGCGAACAATTAACGGGCCAGATCTAGCTTCGGGCCGTAAATGGGCCTTTATTAAGCATGCCGTTATTGGGTTGGTCCACTAGTACCTGATTAAGTACTATGGGCCTTTGACTGGGCCGGCCTTTTAACCTATATGGGCCTTTGTTGGGCCCAGCCACATGTCGATGTATCATAGGCATGTCTCCTCCAATGGACGGGCGACATCTGGCCCACTAACGAGTTGACAGGTGTTCCCTTTGGCCAATTAGAATTTTACACGTGGAAATTTCCCATCGGTCCGGGCTGTTAACGGGTTATCGGATCCAAAACCTGACCCGATAGCTTAACGGTGTTCCGTTACGGTGGATGCCACGTGTCGGTCACCCTTGACGAAAGCACTTCTATGATGCACAATTTATCGTCATGGAAGTGGACACTTCCGTGATGATAATTTTGGTAATGTTATGGAACACTTCTATGACAGCACATGTATGACTATCTTGATTCTGTCATAAAATCGTCATGGATGTACATGCATGACAAAAAACGTGACCTACTGTGACAAACACGTATCATCACGGAAGTGTATTTTTTTGTAGTTAAAGGGCATGAGGTAAATTTGTAGATGGGATAAATAGACTGCAGAACAAATAAATTGCAGGAAGGTATTTTTGTATTTTTGGTTTAATAGATCTGAAAATAAACGCAAGGAAAAAGTAGACCGCAAGGAAAATATATGAGAAAGAAGACCCGGGGGCCGTAGGTTTCACTAGTGGCTTCTCTCGAGAAAAATAGCAAACGGTGGGTGACCAAATTACTGTTGGGCAATTGATAGAACTTAAAATAATCATGACGATATCCATGCAATGATCATTACATAGGCATCACGTCCAAGATTAGTAAACCGACTCCTGCCTGCATCTACTACTATTACTCCACACATCGACCGCTATCGAGCATGCACCTAGTGTATTATGTTCATGGAAAAACAGAGTAATACAATAAGAACGATGACATGATGTAGACAAGATCCGTTAATCTATTGCAGCAGATATGGATCCCGTCTTTTTATCCTTAGTAGCAACGATACGTATGTGTCGGTTCCCTTTCTGTCACTGGGATCAAGCACCGTAAGATCGAACCCACTACCGGCCAACTCTTCCCATTGCAAGATAAATATATCAAGTTGGCCAAACAAAACCAAATATCGGAGAAGAAATACGAGGCTATAAGACATCACGCATATAAGAGATCAAAGAACTCAAATAACTTTCATTGATATAAAAAGATATAACTGATCATAAACTTGAAGTTCATCAGATCCCAACAAACACACCGCCAAAAGACTTACATCATATGGATCTCCAAGAGACCATTGTATTAATAATCAAGAGAGAGAGGAAGCCATCTAGATACTAACTACGGACCCGAAGATCTACAAAGAACTACTCACGCATCATCAAAGAGGCACCAATGGAAGTGGTGAACCCCTCCGTGATGGTGTCTAGATTGGATCTCGTGGTCCTGGACTCTGCGGCGGCTGGATGAAAATTTCACCGACTCCCCTAGGGTTTCTGGAATATTGGGGTATTTATAGAGCAAAGAGTCGGTCCAGGGGCACCCGAGGTGGGCACAACCCACCAGGGCGCGCCTCGGCCTCCTAGCGCGCCCTGGTGGGTTGTCCCCTCCTCGGGACTCCCCCCAGGTGCAACCAGGGCCCGTTGTGTTCCTTCTGGCCCTTAAAAAATCATCGTAATTTGGCATGGCATTTGGACTCCATCTGATATTGTTTTCCTGCGATGTAAAAAACATGCATAAAACAGCAACTGGCAGTTGGCAATATGTCAATAGGTTAGTACCAAAAATGATATAAAATGACTATAAAATGATTATAAAACATCCAAGATTGATAATAAAACAGCTTGGAATAATAAAAAATTATAGATACGTTGGAGACGTATCAGCATCTCCAAGCTTAACTTTTGCTCGTCCTGGAGTAGGTAAGTGATAAAATAGAATTTTTGATGTGGAGTGCTGTTTATCATGTCATATCATATTCTTTTCATAGCATGGACATTTGGACTTTTATGTGATTCAAAGCAATAGTCTAGTTTTGACATAATAATTTAGATACTCAAGCATATCAACAAGCAACCATGTCTTTCAAAATATCAATGCTAAAACAAGTTATCCCTAGCCCATCATGCTAAAACATTGATCCATTCATGAAACACACTCGAATATTAGCTACACCCAATACTTAAGTACGATCATATTGTCCCCTAGTTGGTGATTTTATAAGAGAGGATGGAGACTCAATTTCCAAAATAAAAATTGCACAAAGTAAAATAAAGGCCCTTCGCGGAGGGAAGTAGTGATTTGTAGAGGTGCCAGAGCTCAAAGCGAAAAATTAGAGATAAAAACATTCTGGGAGGTGTATCCATCCCACCAACGAAAACGACTTGGAGCATCCCAACACTTTCCATGCTAGATATATCATAGGCGGTTCCCAAACAGAAAATAAAGTTTATTCCTTTTTCCACCATAACTTTCACTTTCCATGGCTAGCCGTATCCACGGGTGCCCTCCATACCAACACTTTCCAAGGAATTTATTAATTGACAACATAGAGTAAATTCATTTTTGTATTTCGGGACTGGGCATCCCTAATACCTTTGCCTTACTCTCGTGCAATGACAAGTGAATAAACCCTCGTCGTGAGAATAACACATCTAGCATGGAAAATATTATTACCCGTTACCGTTTCGTGAGCGAAACAAACACACAAAAGAGAAGTTTATTTTGAAAATTAGAGATGGCACATGCAAATTTGCTTAGAACGGCAAAAGAATACCACATATAGGTAGATATAGTGGACTCATGTGGCAAAATTGGTTTAAAGGATTTTGGATGCACAAGTAGAGGTCATACTTGGTGCAAAATGAAGGCTAGCAAAAAGATTGAGAAGCGACCAACCAAGAAACGAATAATCTCATAAGCAAGCATTAAGCATAATTAACACCGAATAATGCACCACAGGTAGGATATAATTTTCATTGCATGATTATTGACTTTCATGCATGCATAGGGAATCACAAACCTTAGCACCAATATTCTTACTAGAGCACAATTACTCACCAACATAACTCATATATCACATCATCATATCTCAAAACTATTACTAAGAATCAAGTTTATTTTGTCCAATGATCTTCATGACATAATTTTTTTCTTTCTTTATCATTCTTGGATATCTATCACTTTGGGACTAATTTTCGTGTGTTGCTTTTCATAAGCTCAAACAAATATAAGTGAAGATCATGAGCATAACATATTTATTTCTCTCAAAATAATTTAAGTGCAGCAAGAGAGAATTTCTTCAAGATTTTACTAACTCTCAAATAAATCTTAGTGAAGCAAGAGAGCATTTCTTCAAAAATACTAAGCACACCGTGCTCAAAAAGATATAAGTGAAGCACTAGAGCAAGTCCATTGCTCATAAAAATTTAAGTGAAGCATAGACAGCTATTCTAACAAGTCATGACATAATTTTGGCTCTCTCAAATAGGTGTGCCCAGCAAGGATTGATGACTTAAAACACAAAATAAAATAAGCAAAGACACATATCATACAATACATTCCAAGCAAAACACATATCATGCGACGAATAAAAATATAGTCTCGAGTAAAATACCGATGGTCGTTAGAAGAAAGAGGGGATGCCACTCGGGGACATCCCCAAGCTTAGTTGGTTGCTCATTCCTGGATAATATCTTGGGATGCCGGGGCATCCCCAAGCTTAGTCTCTTCTATCCTTCTTTCATCCATCGTAAGATAACCCAAAACTTGAAAACTTCAATCACACAAAACTCAAGAAAACCCTTGTGAGATCCGTTAGTAAAATAAAGCAAACCACTACTACAAGTGCTGTGTCAAGCCAATTATTATTTTGTTTTTGTATTATATCTACTGTATTCCAACTTTTCTATGGCAAAAACTCATCAAAGGAAACCATAGAGCCATCAAAATAAGCACACAACACAAAGAAAACAGAATCTGTCAAAACAGAATAGTATGTAGTAATGTGGAACTTTCCAATACTTATGTAACTCCAAAAATTCTACCAAATTAGGAAGACCAGAATAATTTGTATATTAATATTCTTCAAAAATAATCAGGGCAAAATATATTTTCTGTGATTTATGATAATTATTTTCATGAGCACAAAGTTTCTGTCTTTTTCAGCAAGATCAAACAACTATCACCCCAGAAGATCCTAAAGGTTTTACTTGGCACAAACACTAATTAAAAGACAAAAAACACAATCATAACAGTAGCATAATTGTGATAACACTCAATAACAGAAAGCAAAAAGTAAAAATAAATTTTATTCATTGGGTTGCCTCCCAACAAGCACTATAGTTTTACGCCCCTAGCTAGGCATAAGATTTTGACGATGCTCATACGAAAGATAAGAATTGAAACAAAAAGAGTGCATCATGAAACATATGACAAACACATTTAGGTCTAACATAATTCCTATGCATAGGAATTTTATAAGCAAACAAATTATCAAGACAAGAAACATCTAACATATGCAAAGAAGAGGAATAAAACATTGACGATCTCAACATAACAAGTGGTAATTTAGTAACATGAAAATTTCTACAACCATATTTTCCCCTCTCATAATAATTACATGTAGGATCATAAGAAAATTCTACAAAATAGCTATCACATAATATATTCTCAACATGATCCACATGCACGCGAAGTTGACACTCTTCCGAAATAGTGGGATTAACATTAACTAAAGTTATGACATCTCCAAACCCACTTTTATCAAAAAATTCATAAGATTGAACATTCTCAAAATACGCGAGATCTAAAGTTGACACTCTTCCAAACCCACTTTAAATAATATTGCAAACATTATTATCAATCTCATATTCATCATGGGGCTTAAATAAATTTTCAAGATCATACGAAGAATCACCCCAATCATGATCATTGCAATAAGTAGTGGACATAGCAAAATTAGCATCCCCAAGCTTGGGGTTTTGCATATTATTAGCACAATTGACATTAATAGAATTTATAGTAAAATCATTGCAATCATGCTTTTCATTCAAAGAGCTATCATGAGTCACTTCATAAATTTCTTCATCACAATTTTCAGATTCATGAATCTCAAGTAAAACTTCATAAAGATAGTCTAGTGTACTCAAATCACTAGCAATTTGTTCATGACAATTGGATCTCTTAAAAATATTAGCAAGTGGATGATGATCCATATCAAGAGATATTTAGCAAGCAAAGATGCAAGAAAATAGAAGACACATGGTCACATAAGCAAACAAGAGATCTGACAAGAAAAATGCGAACGAACAAGAGGGCGAATAAAACGGCAAATTTTTGTGAAGTGGGGGAGAGGAAAACGAGAGGCAAATGGAGAATAATGTAAATTTCAAGGATATAAGATTTGTGATTAGGAACCTGGTTATGTTGAAGATCCTCCCCGGCAACGGCGCCAGAAATTCCTTTTGATGTCGCTTGAAGCTATGTCAGTATTTCCCCAAAGAGGAAGGGATGATGCAGCACAGTGGCGGTAGGTATTTCCCTCAGATATGAAACCAAGGTTATCGAACCAGTAGGAGATCCAAGCAACACAACGTAAACAACCCCTGCACACAAAGAACAACACCTCGCAACCTGACGTGTTAAAGGGGTTGTCAATGCCTCTCTGGGTACGACGCCTCAAGATAGGCAAAGGACGTGAGGTAAATTTGTAGATGAGATAAATAGATCGCGGAACAAATAAATTGCAGCAAGGTATTTTTGGTATTTTTGGTTTAATAAATCTGAAAATAAATGCAAGGAAAAAGTAGATTGCAAGGCAAATATATGAGAAAGAAGACCCGGGGGCCGTAGGTTTCACTAGTGGCTTCTCTCGAGAAAAATAGCAAACGGTGGGTGAACAAATTACTGTTGGGCAATTGATAGAACTACAAATAATCATGACAATGTCCAGGCAATGATCATTACATAGGCATCACATCCAAGATTAGTATACCGACTCCTGCGTGCATCTACTATTATTACTCCACACATTGACCGTTATCCAACATGCATCTAGTGTATTAAGTTCATGGAAAAATGGAGCAATGCAATAAGAACGATGACATGATGTAGACAATATCCGATTATCTATTGCAACATATATGGATCCCGTCTTTTTATCCTTAGTAGCAACGATACATACGTGTCGGTTCCCTTTCTGTCACTGGGATCAAGCACCGTAAGATCGAACCCACTACCGGGCACCTCTTCCCATTGCAAGATAAATAGATCAAGTTGGCCAAAAAAACCCAAATATCAGAGAAGAAATATGAGGCTATAAGAGATCACGCATATAAGAGATCAAAGAACTCAAATAACTTTCATGGATATAAAAAGATATATCTGATCATATACTCAAAGTTCATCAGATCCCAACAAACACACCGCCGAAAGACTTACATCATATGGATCTCCAAGAGACCATTGTATTTATAATCAAGAGAGAGAGAGAGAGATAGAGAGAGAGAGAGAGAGGAAGCCATCTAGCTACTAACTATGGACCCGAAGGTCTACAAAGAACTACTCACGCATCATCTGAGAGGCACCAATGGAAGTGGTGAACCCCTCCATGATGGTGTCTAGATTGGATCTCGTGGTTCTGAACTGTGCGGCGGCTGGATGAAAATATCGTCGACTCCCCTAGGGTTTCTGGAACATTGGGGTATTTATAGAGCAAAGAGTCGGTCCAAGGGGCACCCGAGGCGGGCACAACCCACCAGGGCGCGCCAGGTCCATAAAAAATCATTGTAAATTGGCGTGTCATTTGGACTCCATTTGATATTGATTTCCTGCGATGTAAAAAACATGCAGAAAACATCAATTAACACTTGGCACTATATCAATAGGTTAGTACGAAAAAATGATATAAAATGACTATAAAATGATTATAAAACATCCAAGATTGATAATAAAACAACATGGAATAATCAAAAATTATAGATACGTTAGAGACGTATCAGGGTCCACGAGGCAGGGGGGCGCGCCCCAAGGGGGTGGCTATGCCCTGCACCATCATGGACAAATGGTGGGTCCCCCTGGTGTGTTCTAAGTGCCAGAAATTCTTAAATATTCTACAAAAAATCATACTCCATTTTCAGGGCATTTGGAGAACTTCTATTTTTGGGGTATTTTTTATTGCACACACAATTCAGAAAACAGACAGAAAATACTATTTTTGCTTTATATAATCTAAATAACATAAAGTAAAAGGAGGGTACAGAAGGTTGTGTCTTCTAACTTCATCCATCTCATGCTCATCAAAAGGAATCCATTAACAAGGTTGATCAAGTCTTGTTAACAAACTTCTTCTGAATCACATGAACCGGAGAATTTTCGAATAACACTAGGTTACCTCAACGGGGATATGCATATCCCCAACAATAAGAATATCATATTTATTTTTGAAAGTAGGAAGAGGGAATTCAAAACCTCCAATAGTAATAGTTCAAATTTTTCCAATAGAATTGATACTGCGAACTTGAGGTTGTTTCTTCAGAAAGTGTACCGTATGCTCATTATCATTAACATGGAAAGTGACATTGCGTTTGTTGCAATCAATAACAGCCCCTCAATATTTAGAAAAGGTCTACCGAGGATGATCGACATATTGTCGTCTGATACGTCCATTTTGCATCATGCTTTTATATCGATATTTATTGCATTATGGGTTGTTATTACACGTTATGTCACAATACTTATGGCTATTCTCTCTTATTTTACAAGGTTTATCATGAAGAGGGAGAATGCCGGCAGCTAGGATTCTGGCTAGAAAAGGAGCAAATATTGGAAACCTATTATGCACAGCTCCAAAAGTCCTGAAACTCCACAAAAGTCATTTTTGGAATTAATAAGAATTATTGAGCAAAGAAAGTACCAGAGGGGGCCCACACCCTGGCCAGGAGGGTGGGGGGCACGCCCCCTATCTCCTGGGCCCCCTAGTGGCCCTCCGATGCCCATCTTCTGCTATATGAATGCTTTTACCCTGAAAAATCATAAGCAAGCTTATGGGACGAAACTCTGCCGCCACGAGGCGGAACCTTGGCGGAACCAATCTAGGGCTCCGGTGGAGCTGTTCTGTAAGGGAAACTTCCCTCCGGGAGGGGGAAATCATCACCATCGTCATCACCAACGATCCTCTCATCGGGAGGGGGTCAATATCCATCAAAATCCTCACCAGCACCATCTCCTCTCATACCCTAGTTCATCTCTTGTATCCAATCTTGTATCAAAACCACAAATTGGTACTTGTGGGTTGCTAGTAGTGTTGATTACTCCTTGTAGTTGATGCTAATTGGTATATTTGGTAGAAGATCATATGTTCAGATCCTTAATGCATATTAATACTCCTCTGATCATGAACATGAATATGCTTTGTGAGTAGTTACGTTTGTTCCTGAGGACATGGGTGAAGTCTTGCTATTAGTAGTCATGTGAATTTGGTATTTGTTCGATATTTTGATGAGATGTATGTTGTCTCTCCTCTAGTGGTGTTATGTGAACGTCGACTACATGACACTTCACCAGTATTTGGGCCTATAGGAAGGCATTGGGAAGTAATAAGTAGATGATGGGTTGCTAGAGTGACAGAAGCTTAAACCCTAGTTTATGTGTTGCTTCGTAAGGGGCTATTTGGATCCATTAGTTTCATGCTATGGTTAGGTTTACCTTAATACTTCTTTCGTAGTTGCGGATGCTTGCAATAGGGGTTAATCATAAGTGGGATGCTTGTCCAAGAAAGGGCAGTACCCAAGCACCGGTCCACCCACATATCAAATTATCAAAGTACCGAACGTGAATCATATGAGCGTGATGAAAACTAGCTTGACGATAATTCCCATGTGTCCTCGGGAGCGCTTTTCTCATTATAAGAAATTGTCCAGGCTTGTCCTTTGCTACAAAAAGGATTGGGCCACCTTGCTGCACCTTATTTTACTTTCATTGCTTGTTACCTGTTACAAATTATCTTATCACAAAACTATCTGTTACCTACAATTTCAGTGCTTGCAGAGAATACCTTACTGAAAACCGCTTGTCATTTCCTTCTGCTCCTCGTTGGGTTCGACACTCTTACTTATCGAAAGGACTACGATAGATCCCCTATACTTGTGGGTCATCAAGACTCTTTTCTGGCATCATTGCCGGGGAGTGAAGCGCCTTTGATGAGTGGAATTTGGTAAGGAACCATTTATATAGTGTGCTGAAATTTTCTGTCACTTGTTACTATGGAAACTAATCCTTTGAGGGGCTTGTTCGGGGTATCTTCGCCCCGACAAGTAGAGCAAAGAGTTGCTCCTCAACCTACTGAACCTACTGAAAATGTTTACTTTGAAATTCCTTTGGGTATGATAGAGAAACTGCTAGCTTACCCTTTTGCAGGAGATGAAACATTGCATCCCGATTTACACCTTATCTTTGTGGATGAAGTTTGTGGATTATTTAAGCTTGCATGTATTCCTAATGATGTTGTCAAGAGGAAGGTCTTCCCTTTATCTTTGAAGGGAGATGCATTGACATGGTATAGGCTATGTGATGATACGAGATCTTGGAACTATAAACGATTGAAATTGGAATTTCACCAGAAGTTCTATCCTATGCATCTTATTCATCGTGATCGTAATTACATATATAATTTTTGGCCTCACGAAGGAGAAAGTATCGCTCAAGCTTGGGGGAGGCTTAAGTCAATGTTATATTCATGCCCCAATCATGAGCTCTCAAGAGAAATGATTATTCAATAAATTTATGCTCAGCTCTCTCTCAATGATCGCACCATGCTCGATACTTCCTGTGTTGGTTCTTATATGCTGAAGACTACTAAATTCAAGTGGGATTTACTGGAAAGAATTAAATGCAACTCTGAAGATTGGGGTTCCGACGATGGTAAGGAGTCAGGTATGACACCTAAGTTTGATTGTGTTAAATCTTTTATGGATACCGATGCTTTTCGTGGATTTAGCGCTAAATATGGACTTGACTCTGAGATAGTAGCTTCTTTCTGTGAATCTTTTGCTACTCACATTGATCTCCCTAAGGAGAAGTGGTTTAAATATAATCATCCCACTGAAGTAAAAGTAGTTGCACCTATTACGGTTGAAGAAAGGACTATTACTTATAATGATCCTATTGTTCCTACTACTTATGTTGAGAAACCACCTTTTCCTGTTAGGATAAAGGATCATGCTAAAGCTTCAACTGTGGTTCGTAAGAGTAATACTAGAACATATACACCTCCTGAGCAAATCAAAGTTGAACCTAGTATTGCTATGGTTAAAGATCTCTTGGATGATAATAGAGATGGGCATGTTATTTACTTCTGTGGTGAAACTGCTAATATTGCTAGACCAGATGCTAAGATACATAGACCTGTTGTAGGCATGCCTGTTATTTGTGTTAAAATAGGAGATCATTGTTATCATGGCTTATGTGATATGGGTGCTAGTGCTAGTGCAATACCTATTTCCCTATATAAAGAAATTATGCATGATATCACACCCGCTGAGTTAGAAGATATTGATGTTACTATTAAGCTTGCCAATAGAGATACTATTACACCATTTGGGATTGTTAGAGATGTTGAAGTCTTGTGTGGGAAAGTTAAATATCCTACTGATTTTCTTGTTCTTGGTTCCCCACAAGATGACTTTTGTCCCATTATTTTTGGTAGACCCTCCTTGAATACTGTCAATGCTAAGATTGATTGTGAAAAGGACCTTGTTACAATTGGCTTGGGGGATATGAAACATGAGTTTAATTTTGCTAAATTTTGTAGACAACCCCATGATAAAGAATTGCGTAGTAAGGGTGAAATTATTGGTCTTGCTTCTATTGCCGTGCCTCCTACTGATCCGTTAGAACAATATTTGCTAGACCATGAAAATGATATGTTTATGAATGAAAGAAGGGAAATAGATGAATTATTCCTTAAACAAGGTCCTATTTTGAAACACAACTTACCTGTTGAAATCCTAGGGGACCCCCTCCACCCAAGGGTGATCCCGTGTTTGAGCTCAAACCTTTACCTGATAATCTTAAATATGCTTATCTTAATGAAAAGAAGATATATCATGTTATTATTAGTGCTAACCTTTCAGAGCAAGAAGAGGAAAGATTATTGAAAACTCTGAAGAAGCACCATGCTGCTATTGGATATACTCTGGATGATCTTAAGGGCATTAGTCCCACTCTATGCCAACACAAAATTAAATTGGACGAAGGCTCCAAACGAGTTAGAGATCATGAATGACGGTTAAATCCTAAGATGAAAGAAGTGGTAAGAAAGGAGATACTAAAGCTCCTGGAGGCAGGTATAATTTATCCCGTTGCTGATAGTGATTGGGTAAGTCCTGTCCATTGCGTCCCTAAGAAGGGAGGTATTACTGTTGTTCCTAATGATAAAGATGAATTGATTTCGCAAAGAATTATTACAGGTTATAGGATGGTACTTGATTTCTGTAAATTAAATAAAGCTACTAAGAAAGATCATTACCCTTTACCTTTTATTGATCAAATGCTAGAAAGACTATCCAAACATACACATTTCTTCTTTCTAGATGGTTATTCTGGTTTCTCTCAAATACCTGTGTCAGCGGAGGATCAATCAAAAACTACTTTTACTTGCCCTTTCGGTACTTTTGCTTATAGACGTATGCCTTTTGGTTTATGTAATGCACCTACTACCTTTCAAAGATGCATGATGGCTATATTCTCTGACTTTTGTGAAAAGATTTGTGAGGTATTCATGGATGACTTCTCCGTTTATGGATCCTCTTTTGATGATTGCTTGAGCAACCTTGATCGAGTTTTGCAGAGATGTGAAGACACTAGTCTCGTCTTGAATTGGGAAAAGTGCCACTTTATGGTTAATGAAGGCATTGTCTTGGGGCATAAAATTTCTGAAAGAGGTATTGAAGTTGATAAAGCTAAAGTTGATGCTATTGAAAAGATGCCATGTCCCAAGGACATTAAAGGTATAAGAAGTTTCCTTGGTCATGCCGGTTTTTATAGGAGGTTCATTAAGGACTTTTCTAAAATCTCTAGGCCTCTGACTAATTTATTGCAAAAAGATATTCCTTTTGTCTTTGATGATGATTGTGTAGAAGCATTTGAAATACTTAAGAAAGCTTTGATCACTGCACCTATTGTTCAGCCACCTGATTGGAATTTACCCTTTGAAATTATGTGTGATGCTAGTGATTATGATGTAGGTGTTGTTCTAGGGCAAAGAGTTGATAAGAAATTAAATGTTATCCAGTATGCTAGTAAAACTCTTGATACTGCCCAGAGAAATTATGCTACTACTGAAAAAGAATTCTTAGCAATTGTATTTGCATGTGATAAGTTCAGACCTTATATTGTTGATTCTAAAGTTACTATTCACACTGATCATGCTGCTATTAAATATCTTATGGAAAAGAAAGATGCTAAACCTAGACTTATTAGATGGGTTCTCTTGCTCCAAGAATTTGATTTGCATATTATTGATAGAAAGGGAGCTGAGAACCCCGTTGCAGACAACTTGTCTAGGTTAGAGAATGTTCTTGATGACCCACTACCTATTGATGATAGCTTTCCTGATGAACAATTAGCGGTCATTAATGCTTCTCGTACTGCTCCATGGTATGCTGATTATGCTAATTACATTGTTGCTAAATTTATACCACCTAGTTTCACATACCAGCAAAAGAAAAAGTTCTTTTATGATTTAAGACATTACTTCTGGGATGACCCACACCTTTATAAAGAAGGAGTAGATGGTGTTATTAGACGTTGTGTACCTGAGCATGAACAGGAACAGATCCTACGCAAGTGTCACTCCGAACCATATGGAGGACACCACGCTGGAGATAGAACTGCACATAAGGTATTGCAATCCGGTTTTTATTGGCCTACTCTCTTCAAAGATGCCTCGTAAGTTTGTCTTGTCTTGTGATGAATGTCAAAGAATTGGTAATATTAGTAGACGTCAAGAAATGCCTATGAATTATTCTCTTGTTATTGAACCATTTGATGTTTGGGGCTTTGATTATATGGGACCTTTTCCTGCCTCTAATGGATATACACATATTTTAGTTGCTGTTGATTACGTTACTAAGTGGGTAGAAGCTATTCCAACTAGTAGTGCTGATCATAACACCTCTATTAAGATGCTTAAAGAAGTTATTTTTACGAGGTTTGGAGTCCCTAGATATCTCATGACTGATGGTGGTTCACATTTTATTCATGGTGCTTTCCGTAAAATGCTTGCTAAGTATGATGTTAATCATAGAATTGCATCTCCTTATCACCCACAGTCTAGTGGTCAAGTAGAATTGAGTAATAGAGAGCTCAAATTAATTTTGCAAAAGACTGTTAATAGATCTAGAAAGAATTGGTCCAAGAAACTTGATGATGCATTATGAGCCTATAGAACTGCATATAAAAATCCTATGGGTATGTCTCCGTATAAGATGGTTTATGGAAAAGCATGTCACTTACCTCTCGAACTTGAACATAAGGAATATTGGGCTATTAAAGAGCTCAATTATGATTTCAAACTTGCCGGTGAGAAGAGGTTATTTGACATTATCTCACTTGATGAATGGAGAACCCAGGCCTACGAGAATGCCAAGCTGTTCAAATAAAAAGTTAAAAGATGGCATGACAAAAGAATACAAAAGCGTGAGTTTAACGTAGGTGATTATGTGTTGCTATTCAACTCTCGTTTAAGATTTTTTGCAGGAAAACTTCTCTCTAAATGGGAAGGTCCTTATGTTATCAAAGAGGTCTATCGTTCCGGTGCCATAAAAATGAACAACTTCGAAAGCACGAGTCCAAGGGTGGTGAACGGTCAAAGAATCAAACATTATATCTCAGGTAATCCTATAAATGTTGAAACTAATATTATTGAAATCGTAACCCCGGAGGAATACATAAGGGACACTTTCCAGAACGTTTCAGACTCCTAAAAGGAATAGGTATGTGGTACGTTAATTAAACCGACTCCAAAATAATTCTAATGGCAATTATTCTCCCTTTTGGAATATTTAAGAATTTAGGAAAGCAAGAAGTAACTCGGGAAGGACACAAGGCCTCTACGAGGGTGGAGGCGCGCCCCCTGTCTCGTGGGCACCTCATGTGCCTCCTGGACTCCGTTTTCTTGCACAATACTTCTCTTGGTCGGTAGAAATTCATTATATAATCTCCCGAAGGCTTTGACCACCGTATCACGCAAAAATCTTCTGTTTTCGTTTCGAGCTGTTTCTGTTACAGATTTAGAGCAAGATGTCTTCTCAAGAGTTAGTTGGGGAGAGTCGGGTGTCCCACCCGGCGCCAGGTCCAGGAGCAAACAACGATGCTTATCACTTTGGGCCATCAACGGAGGATGAGATGGAGGCCGATTTCAAAAGGATAGATGCCATCGAGGAAGATCAAGAAGTTACCTCTCGCTTCCAAGCATGATTCATGATGGGGGAACTATAGACCTCAACCATTCCAAACTCGGTCATCCCTTCCAATGTTAAATTTCTTTCTTATGAAAATATGGAAAAGAGTGAAGCTATGCAGCATCCTTGGGTAAAAGGAGCATTAGCTGTCACGGGCAAGCTCCGCAAGGAAAATATGGACCTCAAGCAACAAGTCAATAAACTCAAGGAGGAGAATCGTATCCTGAGGGGCATCATCACCAAGAAGATCACAACACCAACTCTGAAGAAGGAGACATAATCACATGGGTATGGGCACTCCCCTTGGCAACTGCCAAGCTTGGGGGAGGTGCCCCGGTATCGTATCACCATCACACTCCTATCTTTACCGTTTTACTTAGTTCAATCCTTTTAGTAATATCTTGATCTAGTAGATTGAAGTTTTGGTATGAATTAGTTTTGAGTTTTGCTTTGTGATCCGTTATGTAATCAAGTCCGTGAGCTATCTAATAAAGATTAGTGTTGAGTCAAGGGCTTTTCTATCTTGCTATGATCTTGAGAAAATAGAAAGAATAAAAAGAATAAAAAGAATAAAAGACTTCATATTAATCTTATGGATAGTAATGACTTCACATATAAAGAGTATGAGACTTAAAAGTTGTTGAGAGTTGACAAACATAGTTTTGGTCATCGTTGCAATTAATAGGAAGTAATAAAGAAAGAGAGGTTCTCACATGTAAATATACTATCTTGGACATCTTTTATGATTGTGAGCACTCATTAAGTATGACATGCTAAAGAGTTGATGTTGGACAAGGAAGACAACATAATGGTTTATGTTTTCTCACATCTCAGTTAAAGTATATTGTCATGGATCATTCCAACATGTTGATCTTGCCTTTCCCCCTCATGCTAGCCAAATTCCTTGCACCAAGTAGAGATACTACTTGTGCTTCCAAATATCCTTAAACCCAGTTTTGCCATGAGAATCCACCATACCTACCTATGGATTGAGTAAGATCCTTCAAGTAAGTTGTCATGATTGCAAGCAATAGAAATTTCTCTCTAAATATGTATGACTTATCAGTGCGGAGAAAATAAGCTTTATATGATCGTGTGATATGGAAGTAATAAAAGCGACGGACTGCATAATAAAGGTTCATATCACAAGTGGCAATATAAACCGACATTCTTTTGCATTAAGATTTTGTGCATCCAACCCTAAAAGCACATGACAACCTCTGCTTCCCTCTGCGAAGGGCCTATCTTTTACTTTATGTCGTTTACTTTATGAAAGAGTCAAGGTGATATTCACCTTTCCCTTTTTCATTTTATCCTTTGGCAAGCACCTCGTGTTGGAAAGATCCTGATATATATATCCAATTGGATGTAAGTTAGCATGAACTATTATTGTTGACATCACCCAAAGGTGAATACGTTGGGAGGCGAAATAATAAGCCCCTATCTTTCTCAGTGTCCGATTAAAACTCCATAACCATAATATTGCTTGAGTGTTAGCAATTGTAGAAGACTATATGATAGTTGAGTATGTGGACTTGCAGAAAAGCTCTATTCTTGACTCTTTCTGATGTTATGATAAATTGCAATTGCTTCAATGACTGAGATTATAGTTTGTAAGTTCTCAATGAAGTTTATGATCCATACTTGACATTGTGAATAGATTGTTACTTGAGCATAAGAAATCATATGACAAAATCTATATATGTTGTTGTTATAAGAATGATCATGATGCCCTCATGTCTGTATTTTATTTTTATCGACACCTCTACCGCTAAAGATGTGGACATATTTTTCGATTTCGGCTTCCTCTTGAGGACAAGCGAGGTCTAAGCTTGGGGGAGTTGATACATCCATTTTGCATCATGCTTTTATATCGATATTTATTGCATTATGGGCTGTTATTACACGTTATGTCACAATACTTATGGCTATTCTCTCTTATTTTACAAGGTTTATCATGAAGAGGGAGAATGCCGACAGCTGGGATTCTGGCTGGAAAAGGAGCAAATATTGGAAACCTATTATGCACAGCTCCAAAAGTCCTGAAACTCCAGGAAAGTCATTTTTGGAATTAATAAGAATTATCGAGCAAAGAAAGTACTAGAGGGGGCCCACACCCTGGCCAGGAGGGTGGGGGGCGCGCCCCCCTACTGGGCGCGCCCCCCTACTGGGCGCGCCCCCTGTCTCCTGGGTCCCCTGGTGGCCCTCTGGTGCCCATCTTCTGCTATATGAAGGCTTTTACCCTGGAAAAATCATAAGAAAGCTTACGGGACGAAACTCTGTCATCACGAGGCGGAACCTTGGCGGAACCAATCTAGGGCTCCGGTGGAGCTGTTCTGTCAGGGAAACTTCCCTCTGGGAGGGGGAAATCATCACCATTGTCATCACCAACGATCCTCTCATCGGGAGGGGTTCAATCTCCATCAACATATTCACCAGCACCATCTCCTCTCAAACCCTAGTTCATCTCTTGTATCCAATCTTGTATCAAAACCACAAATTGGTACTTGTGGGTTGCTAGTAGTGTTGATTACTCCTTCTAGTTGATGCTAATTGGTTTATTTGGTGCAAGATCATATGTTCAGATCCTTAATGCATATTAGTACTCCTCTAATCATGAACATGCATATGCTTTGTGAGTAGTTATGTTTGTTTCTGAGGACATGGGTGAAGTCTTGCTATTAGTAGTCATGTGAATTTGGTATTCGTTCAATATTTTGATGAGATGTATGTTGTCTCTCCTCTAGTGGTGTTATGTGAACGTCGACTACATGACACTTCACCATTATTTGGGCCTAGAGGAAGGCATTGGGAAGTAATAAGTAGATGATGGGTTGCTAGAGTGACAGAAGCTTAAACCCTAGTTTATGTGTTGCTTCGTAAGGGGCTAATTTGGATCCATTAGTTTCATGCTATGGTTAGGTTTAGCTTAATACTTCTTTTGTTGTTGCGGATGCTTGCAATAGGGGTTAATCATAAGTGGGATGCTTGTCCAAGAAAGGGCAGTACCCAAGCACCGGTCCACCCACATATCAAATTATCAAAGTACCGAACGCGAATCATACGAGCGTGATGAAAACTAGCTTGACGATAATTCCCATGTGTCCTCGGGAGCGCTTTTCTCATTATAATAAATTGTCCAAGCTTGTCCTTTGCTACAAAAAGGATTGGGCCACCTTGCTGCACCTTATTTACTTTCATTTCTTGTTACCCATTACAAATTATCTTATCACAAAACTATCTGTTACCTACAATTTCATTGCTTGCAGAGAATACCTTACTGAAAACCGCTTGTCATTTCCTTCTGCTCCTTGTTGGGTTCGACACTCTTACTTATCGAAAGGACTACGTAGATCCCCTATACTTGTGGGTCATCATCATCCTCGGGAATATCAAGAATAACAAAGTCCGTTAAAATAGTAACGTTTGCAACCACAACAGGCACATCCTCACAAATACCGATGGGTATAGCAGTTGATTTATCAGCCATTTGCAAAGAGATTTTAGTAGGTGTCAACTTATTCAGATCAAGTCTACGATACAAAGAGAGAGGCATAATACTAACACCGGCTCCAAGATCACATAAAGCACTTTTAACATAGTTTCTTTTAATGGAGCATGGTATAGTTGGTACTCCTGGATCTCCTAGTTTGTTTTGTATTCCACCCTTAAAAGTATAATTAGCAAGCATGGTGGAAATTTCAGCTTCTGGTATCTTTCTTTTATTTGTAACAATATCGTTCATATACTTAGCATAAGGATTCATTTTAAGCATATCAGTCGAACATATACACAAAAGGATAGGTCTCAGCAAAGCGCTCAAAATCCTCATCATCCTTTTTCTTGGATGGCTTAGGAGGAAAAGGCATGGGTTTCTGAACCCATGGTTCTCTTTCTTTACCATGCTTCTTAGCAACAAAGTCTCTCTTATCATAACGTTGACTCTTTTATTGTGGGTTATCAAGATCAACAACAGGTTCAAACTCCACATCATTTTTATTACTAGGTTGAGCATCAACATGAACATCATCATTAACATTATCACTAGGTTCATGTTCATTACCAGATTGTGTCTCAGCATCAGAAATAGAAATATCATTCGGATTCTCAGGGGTGTCAACAACAGGTTCACTAGAAGCATGCAAAGTCCTATCATTTTTCTTTTTCTTTTGCTTAGAAGGACTAGGTGCATCAGAATTAGTTCTCTGAGAATCTTGCTCAATGATAACCCACAAGATTAGGGGATCACAACAGTTTTCGAGGGTACAGTATGCAACCCAAATTTATTGATTCGACACATGGGGAGCCAAAGAATATTCTCAAGTATTACCAGTTGAGTTGCCAATTCAACCACACCTGGATAACTTAATATCTACAACAAAGTATTTAGTAGCAACGTAGTATGGAAGTAATGGTAACGATAGCAAAAGTAACAATAGCAATTTTGTAGTAATTGTAACAGTGGCAACGGTAAAGTAACTAAGCAAAGATAAATATGTGAAAAGCTCATAGGCATTGGATCAGTGATGGATAATTATGTCGGATGCAATTCCTCATGCAACAGTTATAACATAGGGTGACACAGAACTAGCTCCAATTCATCAATGTAATGTAGGCATGTATTCCGAATATAGTTATACATGCTTATGGAAAAGAACTTGCATGACATCTTTTGTCCTACCCTCTCGTGGCAGCGGGGTCCTATTGGAAACTAAGGGATATTAAGGCCTCCTTTTAATAGAGTACCGAACCAAAGCATTAACACTTATTGAATACATGAACTTCTCAAACTATGGTCATCACCGGGAGTGGTCCCGATTATTGTCACTTCGGGGTTGCCGGATCATAACACATAGTAGGTGACTATTGACTTGAAAGATAGGATCAAGGACTCACATATATTCATGAAAACATAATAGGTTCAGATCTGAAATCATGGCACTCAGGCCCTAGTGACAAGCATTAAGCATAGCAAAGTCATAGCAACATCAATCTCAGAACATAATGGATACTAGGGATCAAACCCTAACAAAACTAACTCGATTACATGGTAAATATCATCCAACCCATGACTGTACAACAAGCCTACGATGGAATTACTCACGCACAGCGGTGAGCATCATGAAATTGGTGATGGAGGATGGTTGATGATGACGACGATGATGGATTCCCATCTCCGAAGCCCAGAACGGACTCCAGATCAGCCCTCCCGAGAGAGATTAGGGCTTGGCAGCGGCTCCGTGTCGTAAAACGCGATGAATCCTTCTCCCTAGGTTTTTTCTCCCCGAACGTGAATATATAGAGTTGGAGTTGAGGTCGGCGGAGCATCAGGGGGCCCATGAGGCAGGGGGCACGCCCAGGGGGTAGGGCGCACCCCCACCCTCGTGGACAGGGTGTGGGCCCCTGGTCTTGATTCTTTCACCAATATTTTTTAATAATTCCCAAAATATTCTCCGTGAAGTTTCAGGTCATTTCGAGAACTTTTATTTCTGCACAAAAATAACACCATGACAATTCTGCTGAACACAGCTGATGCCTACTACACAACTTTCTTCTTGTAGACATTGTTGGGCCTCCAAGTGTAGAGGTTTGTAGGACAGCAAATTTCCCTCAAGTGGATGACCTAAGGTTTATCAATCCGTGGGAGGCGTAGGATGAAGATGATCTCTCTCAAACAACCCTGCAACCAAATAACAAAGAGTCTCTTGTGTCCCCAACACACACAATACAATGAAAAATTGTTTAGGTGCACTAGTTCGGTGAAGAGATGGTGATACAAGTGCAATATGGATGGTAGATATAGGTTTTTGTAATCTGAAATTATAAAAACAGCAAGGTAACAAGTGGTAAAAGTGAGCACAAACGATATTGCAATGCTAGGAAACAAGGCATAGGGTTCATACTTTCACTAGTGCAAGTTCTCTCAACAATAATAACATAATTGGATCATATAACTATCCCTCAACATGCAACAAAGAGTCACTCCAAAGTCACTAATTGTGGAGAACAAACGAAGAGATTATTGTAGGGTACGAAACCACCTCAAAGTTATCCTTTCTGATCAATCTATTCAAGAGTCCATAGTAAAATAACACAAAGCTATTCTTTCTGTTTGATCTATCATAGAGTTCGTACTAGAATAACACCTTAAGACACAAATCAACCAAAACCCTAATGTCACCTAGATACTCCAATGTCACCTCAAGTATGCGTGGGCATGATTATACGATATGCATCACACAATCTCAGATTCATCTATTCAACCAACACAAAGTACTTCAAAGAGTGCCCCAAAGTTTCTACCAGAGAGTCAAGACGAAAACATGTGCCAATCCCTATTCATAAGTTCATTGAACCCACAAGTTGATCACCAAAACATACATCAAGTAGATCACGTGAATATCCCATTTTCACCATAGATAAGCATGGCAAGACATATATCAAGTGTTCTCAAATCCTTAAAGACTCAATCTGACAAAACAACTTCAAAGGAAAAGTTAATTCATCACAAGAGAGTAGACGGGAAGAAACATCATAAGATCCAACAATAATAGCAAAGCTCGCGATACATCAAGATCGTATCACCTCAAGAACACGAGAGAGAGAGAGAGAGATCAAACACATAGCTACTGGTACATACCCTCAGCCCCGAGGGTGAACTACTCCCTCCTCGTCATGGAGAGCGCCATGATGATGAAGATGGCCATCGGTGATGGATTCCCCCTCCGGTAGGGTGCCGGAACGGGCTCCCGAAAGGTTTTTGTGGCTACAGAGGCTTGCAGCGGCGGAACTCCCGATCTATTGTGCTCCTCGATGTTTTTAGGGTATATGGATATATATAGGAAAAAGAAGTCGGGCAGGGGAGCCACGAGGGGCCCACGAGGGTGGGGGCACACCCAGGGGGTAGGGCGCGCCTCCCTGCCTTGTGGCCACCTCAAAGCTTCCTTGACGTCTACTCCAAATCTCCTCGATTGCTTCTGTTCCAAAAATTAACTCTCACGAAGGTTTCATTCTGTTTGGACTCCATTTGATATTCCTTTTCTTCAAAACACTGAAATAGGCAAAAAAATAGCAATTTGGGCTAGGCCTCCGGTTAGTAGGTTAGTACCAAAAATGATATAAAAGTGTAGAGTAAAGCCCATAAACATCCAAAACGGGTAATATAATAGCATGGAGAAATAAAAAATTATAGATATTTTGGAGACGTATCAAGCATCCCCAAGCTTAATTCCTGCTCGTCCTCGAGTAGGTAAATAATAAAAATAGAATTTTTTATGTGGAATGTGATACGTCTCCAACGTATCTATAATTTTTTATTGAACCAGGCTATTATATTACCCGTTTTTGATGTTTATGGGCTTTATTTTACACATTAAAATCATTTTTGGGACTAACCTACTAACCGGAGGCCCAGCCCGTATTGCTGTTTTTTTGCCTATTTCAGTATTTCGAAGAAAAGGAATATCAAATGGAGTCCAAACGGAATGAAACCTTCAGGAGCGTGATTTTTCGAACAAACGTGATCCAGAGGACTTGGAGTGCAAGCCAAGAAGCAGCCGAGGCGGCCACGAGGGTGGAGGATGCACCCACCCCTATAGGGCGCAACCCCCTATCTCATGGGCCCCTCGGGCGGCCACCGACGTACTTCTTCCTCCTATATATACCCACGTACCCAGAAAACATCCAGGGAGCCAACGAAACACAATTTCCACCGCCGTAACCTTCTATATCCGTGAGATCCCATCTTGGAGCCTTTGCCGGCACTCCACCGAAGGGGTAATCGACCATGGAGGGCTTCTACATCAACACCATAGCCCCTCCGATGAGTTGTGAGTAGTTTACCACAGACCTTCGGGTCCATAGTTATTAGCTAGATGGCTTCTTCTCTCTTTTTGGATCTCAATACCATGTTCTCCCCCTCTCTTGTGGAGATCTATTTGATGTAACTCTTTTTGCAGTGTGTTTGTCGAGATCCGATGAATTGTGGGTTTATGTTCAAGTTTATCTATGAGAAATATTTGAATCTCCTCTGAATTCTTTTATGTATGATTGAGTTATATTTGCAAGTCTCTTCGAATTATCAGTTTGGTTTGGCCCACTAGATTGATCTTTCTTGCAATGGGAGAAGTGCTTAGCTTTGGGTTCAATCTTGCGGTGTCCTTTCCCAGTGACAGCAGGGGCAGCAAGGCACGTATTGTATTGTTGCCATCGAGGATAAAAAGATGGGGTTTATATCATATTGCATCAGTTTATCCCTCTACATCATGTCATCTTTCTTAATGCGTTACTCTGTTCTTTATGAACTTAATACTCTAGATGCATGCTGGATAGCGGTCGATGTGTGGAGTAATAGTAGTAGATGCAGGCAGGAGTCGGTCTACTTGTCGCGGACGTGATGCCTATATACAAGATCATGCCTAGATAATCTCATAATTATTCACTTTTCTATCAATTGCTCGATAGTAATTTGTTGACCCACCGTAATACTTATGCTATCTTGAGAGAAGCCACTAGTGAAACCTATGGCCCACGGGTCTATCTTTTATCATATAAGCTTTCAATCTACTTTTATTTGCATCTTTACTTTTCCAATCTATATCATAAAATACCAAAAATATATTTATCTTATCATACTATCTCTATCAGATCTCACTTTTGCAAGTGGCCTAAAGGGATTGACAACCCCTTTATTGCATTGGTTGCGAGTTCTTTGTTTGTTTGTGTAGGTGCGTGGGACTTTTGTGGATCCTCCTACTGGATTGATACCTTGGTTCTCAAAAACTGAGGGAAATACTTACGCTACTATTGCTGCATCACCCTTTCCTCTTCAAGGAAAACCAACGCGAGCTCAAGACGTAGCAAGAAGGATTTCTGGCACCGTTGCGGGGAGGTCTTCGCTCAAGTCAAGACATACCAAGTACCCATCACAAACTCATATCCCTCGCATTTACATTATTTGCCATTTGCCTCTCGATTTCCTCTCCCCCACTTCACCCTTGCCGTTTTATTCGCCCTCTCTTTCCCAATCTTCTCCTCTCTTTTTTGCTTGCCTTTTTCTGTTTGCTTGTGTGTTGGATTACTTGTTGCCACGGCGCAATATAATACCAAATTGTGTGATTTCTCCAACACCAATAATAATGATTTCCTTAGTACTCCGATTTCTCCTCTTAATGATGTTGAGTCTTGTGAAATCAATACTGCTTTGCTGAATCTTGTTATGAAAGATAAATTCGCCGACCTTCCTAGTGAAGATGTCGCTTCCCATCTAAACAACGTTGTTGATTTGTGTGATATGCAAAATAAGAAAGATACGGATAATGATATTGTTAAATTGAAGTTATTTCCATTTTCACTTAGAGATCGTGCTAAAGCTTGATTTTCATCTTTGCCTAAGAATAGTATTGACTCTTGGAACAAGTGCAAATATGCTTTTATCTCTAAATATTTTTCCCCCGCTAAGATTATCACTCTTACGAACAATATTATGAATTTTAAACAACTTGATCATGAGCATGTTGCCCAATCTTGGGAAAGAATGAAATTGATGATTCACAATTTCCCTACTCATGGTTTGAATCTATGGATGATCATACAAATTTTTATGCCGGATTAAACTTTGCTTCTAGAAATCTTTTAGATTCGGCTGCGGGAGGCACATTTATGGAAATCACTTTAGGAGATGCTACAAAACTTCTTGATAATATCATGGCTAATTATTCTCAATGGCACACCGAACGATCTACTAGTAAAAAAGTGCATGCTATAGAAGAAATTAGTGTTTTAAGTGGAAAGATGGATGAACTTATGAGATTGTTTGCTACTAAGAGTGCTTCTATTGATCCCAATGATATGCCTTTATCTACCTTGATTGACAATAATAATGAATCTATGGATGTAAATTTTGTTGGTAGGAACAATTTTGGAAACAATGCTTATAGAGGAAACTTTAATCCTAGATCGTTCCCTAGTAATTCCTCTAATAATTATGGAAATTCCTACAATAATTCTTATGGTAATTTTAATAAAATGCCCTCTGATTTTGATAATAGTGTGAAAGAATTTATGATCTCTCAAAAGAATTTTAATGCCTCGCTTGAAGAAAAAATGCTCAAAGTTGATGATTTGGCTAGGAACGTTGATAGACTTTCGCCTGATGTTGATTCTCTTAAACTTAGATCTACCCCTCCTAAGCATGATACCAATGAGTCTCTCAAAGCAATGAGAGTGTCCATTGACGAGTGCAAAGAAATAACCGCTAGATTGCGTGCTAAGAAAGATTGCTTTGTAAAAGCGTGTTCTTCTAGTTTCCATGAAAATAATGATGAAGATCTTAAAGTTATTGATGTGTCCCCTATTATATCTTTGTTTTGCAATATGAATCTTAATAATAATGGGACTGGATATGAGTCAACTTTAGTTAGAAGGCGTCCCAATAATTTGGAGTTTTTAGATATTGATGCAAAATTTGGTAAGTGGGATTGGAGAGGTCATGACTTTAAATAGCGTTGAACCCACTATCTCAGATTTCAAGGAATTTGATTATGATAATTGTTCTTTAGAAAGTTGTATTTCCTTGTTGCAATCCGTTGTGAATTCTCCTCATCCTTATAGTCAAAATAAAGCTTTTACCAAACATATTGTTGATGCCTTGATGCAATCTTTTGATGAAAAACTTAATTTGGAAGTTTCTATACCTAGAAAACTTAATGATGAGTGGGAACCTACTATAAATATTAAATTAAAGATCATGAGTGTTTTTCTTTGTGTGATTTGGGTGCTAGTGTTTCCACGATTCCGAAAACTTTATGTGATATTCTAGGTTTCCATGATCTTGATGATTGTTTAAATTTGCACCTTGCGGATTCCACCATTAAGAAGCCAATGGGAAGGATCAATGTTGTTCTCATTGTTGCAAATAGAAATTTGGTGCCCGTAGATTTTATCGTTCGTGATATAGATTGCAATCTTTCTTGCCCTATTATACTTGGTAGACCTTTCCTTAGAACGATTGACGCGATTATTGATATGAAGGAAGGGAATATTAGATTCCAATTCCCATTAAGGAAAGGCATGGAGCACTTTCCAAGAAAGAAAATTAAATTACCTTATTAATCTATCATGCGAGCTACTTATGAATCGAGTGCCAAAGATGGCACTACTTAGATCTATCTTCGCTTTTATGCCTAGCTAGGGGCGTTAAACGATAGCGCTAGTTGGGAGGCAACCCAATTTTCTTTGTGTTCTTTGTTTTTGTTACTGTTTAGTAATAAATTTTGCATCTACCTTCTGTTTAGATGTGTTTTCATGTTTTAATTAGTGTTCGTGCCAAGTACAACCTATAGGATAACCTATGATGATAGTTAATTTGATTCTGCTAAAAAACAGAAACTTTGTGCTCACGAGAAAAAAATCAACAAATCACAGAAACGTGCTTTTGCATTGATTCTTTCTGATGTAGATCAATAAACAAAATTTACAGGACTTCCTATTTTGGTAGGATTTTTAAAGTTCCAGAAGTTTGCGTTAGTTACAGATTGCTACAAACTGTTCTGTTTTTGACAGATTCTGTTTTTCGTGTGTTGTTTGCTTATTTTGATGGATCTATGGATAGTATTAAGTGGTATGAACCATAGAGAACTTGAAATACAGTAGGTTTAACACCAATATAAATAAAGAATGAGTTCATTACAGTACCTTATGTGGTGGTTTTGTTTTCTTTCACTAACGGAGCTTATGAGATTTCCTGTTGATTCTTTTGTGTTCTGAAGTTTTCAAGTTTTGGGTAAAGATTTGATGGACTATGGAATAAGGAGAGGCAAAAGCCTAAGCTTGGGGATGCCCATGTCACCCCAAGATATTCAATAATAGCCAAAAGCCTAAGCTTGGGGATGCCCCGGGAAGGCATCCCCTCTTTCGTCTTTGTTCATTGGTAACTTTACTTGGAGCTATATTTTTATTCGCCACATGATATGTGTTTTTCTTGAAGCGTCGTGTATGATATTAGTATTTGCTTTGTAGTTTACCACAATCATCCTCTCTGTACATACCTTTTGGGAGAAGCCCACTTGATTGAAATTTATTAGAATACTCTATGTGCTTCACTTATATCTTTTGAGCTAGATAGTTTCTGCTCTAGCGCTTCACTTATATCTTTTAGAGCACGGTGGTGGCTTAATTTTGTAGAAATTGCTAGTCTCTCATGCTTCACTTATATTATTTTGAGAGTCTCTTAGAACAACATGGTATTTGCTATGGTTATGAATTTGGTCCTAGAATGATGAGCATCCAATTTGGGTATAATAAAAACTATCATAGAAAGTGCATTAAACACTAGGATCAATTTGATGCTTGATAATTGTTTTGAGATATAAAGGTAGTAATGTTAGGGTCATGCTAGTGGGTATTTATGAAATTTAGAAATACTTGTGTTGAAGTTGGCAAGTCCTGTAGCATGCACGTATGGTAAAATTTGTGTAACAAATTTGTCGCATGAGGTGCTCTTTTGATTGTCTTCCTTATGAGTGGTAGTCGGGGACGAGCGATGGTATTTTTCTACCAATCTATCCCTCTAGGGGAATGCGTAGTAGTACTTTTCTTCGAGGGCTAAGTACACTTTTGTAATAAGTATATGAGTTATTTATGACTAATGTGAGTCAATGGATATACGCACACTCACCCTTCCACTTAGCTAGCCTCTTTTATACCGCGCAACTTTCGCCGGTATCATGCACCCATTATTTACCTTCCTCAAAACAGCCACCATACCTACCTATTATGGCATTTCCATAGCCATTCCGAGATATATTGCCATACAACTTTCCATCGTTCTGTTATTATGACACACATCATCATTGTCATATTGCTCTTTGCATGATCATGTAGTTGACATTGTATTTGTGGCAAGGCCACCTTCATAATTTTCATACATGTCGCTCTTGATTCATTGCATATCCCGGTACACCGCCGGAGGCATTCATATAGAGTCATATCTTGTTCTAGCTTTGAGTTGTAATTCTTGAGTTGTAAAACAATAAAAGTGTGATGATATTCATTATTAGAGCATTGTCCGAGTGAGGAAAGGATGATGAAGACTATGATTCTCCCACAAGTCGGGATGAGACTTCAGACTTTAAAATAAAAAAATAAAAAGAAAAAAAGGCCAAAAAAAGAAAGGCCAAACAAAAAAAAGAGAAAAAAGGAAAAAAAGAATATATATATATATATATATATATATATATATATATATAATGAGAGAAAAAGAGAGAAGGGACAATTGCTACTATCTCTTTTCCACACTTGTGCTTCAAAAATAGCACCATGATCTTCATGATAGAGAGTCTACTATGTTGTCACTTTCATATACTAGTGATAATTTTTCATTATAGAACTTGGCTTGTATATTCCAATGATGGTCTTCCTCAAAATGCCCTAGGTCTTCGTGAGCAAGCAAGCTGGATGCACACCCACTGTAACGCCCCGGATCTGATGCGCCAGGTGTCTGCCAGTTATTCACCGCTGTTGCCATGTCATTTGCTTGCGTGTTTCATTTTTCCATGTCATCATATGCATTTCATCTGCATGCTTTTCAAAACTTGCATCCGTTCGGGTTCCGTCGTTTCTCTCCGTTGTCCGTTTGGAGTCCAAACCTCTCGCACGCGTCCGTCGCGCCTCTCAGACCTTGTTTCGTGAGCGGGGGAAAAATGTTCTCGGAATGGGATGAAACTTGGCGTGCGGTGTTGTTTTAGAGTAGGTAGACCACCGGTCAATTTTCGTCGCATTTGGAGATCATTTGATTTCCGAACGGTTAACCGCGTAGCCCAAAACCCCTCTCTCTTTGCATCCCAGCCCCTCTTCGCCACGGCCCAATAACCCATCCTAACCCCCCTCATGCTCTCGGTTATTCGATCACGATCATGTGGGCGAAAACCGCACCTCATTTGGACTCTCCTAGCTCCCTCTACCTATAAATAGGTGCTCCCCTCCGAAAATCCCGCAGATGAAAGCCTAGCTCCTCTCTCCCCGCGCCCCCGTACATGTCCATCCCACCGTCGGACGCGTCCGCCGCCGCCTCCATGTCGCCCCGACGAATCAGGGCGTGCCACGTCACCTCCACCGCTGCTCCCAGCCAACCACGACGCGCTATGTGTCCCCGCCAGCCCCCTCTCTCTCACCGCGCCGCCGCGACCCGCGAGCCCACGGTCGGCCCGCCCTGGGCCGCACCGGGCCCGAGCGCGCCCGCGCCTCGCTCCGCCTCCCAGCCCCTCCGATCCGGCCGCCGGCGTGCTCCGCCGCCACTCCTCCTGCGCACCGCCACGCCGTCGCGCCTTGTCTCCCGGTCGCCGCCGTCGTCTCCGCCGCCGGTCGCCGAACCCCGCCGCCCGTCCGCCACCACGTGGCCCCGCGCCTCCCTCCGCGGCGCCGTGCCTCGCCGTCGCCTCCAGCGCCCTGCGCCGCCCTCGCCTACAGCGAGCTCGCCCGAGCTCACCCGAGCTTCGGCCTCCTCCGCCTCGGCCGGCCTCTTCCCCGACCGGATCCGGGCAAGGGGCGCCGGATCCGTCCGCCCCCGGACCTCCCGGGCCCCGTCCCCGACTTCTCTGGCCGCGGCGCCTCAGATCCGGCGAGATCCGACGCTGCATCGATTTCCGTGCAACCCGAGGTTGACTTCAAAAATCTGCTAAGTCCCTGTTTTATGACATTTTGTGCACGTCTTTGCCATGCCATATCTCCATGCTCGTAACTCCGTTTCATGTATATGATATATCAAAATGTTCACCATGAGATGCTCTTCATTTTGTTCCATTGTGTCATGCTTGTTTGAGATCATCTTGATGCCCTAATCATCATTGCAAGAGTGCTATATGATGTTAATATGCTGAAACTGTTATAACTTGGTGATTTGTCATTTTTTTGCATTTGATGTGTGCATCCTATAAGCATGGGCTCTACATGTGTTTTTAACTACATCATGCCATATTTATAGAGGTGTAATCCATGTATTTTTGTGAGTCTTGTAGTGAGTGCATCAAGCTTGTTAAGTAGGGTACTTGCTGTTTCTGTTTTGCTAGGCTGAATCTGTTATTTCGTGATGCTATGTAAACCTGCTGCTACAAGTCATTCTATGCATAATCTGGAGATGTTCACTGAGGATGTTTTGTTATACATGTCATGCTCTATCCATCCATGCCCCTGGTTGCATTTATAGCCTGCTGTAGCTTGTTGTTATCTTGCTCCAAACTTGCTAAATAATGTTGCTGTCAGCCTGAACATTAAGTTTAGTTTTGCCATGAGCTTTGCTAGTGATCCATGCACCCTATGAACTTGTTATTGCTATTCTTAGCTTCATAAACATGTCTTCTTACTGTTTCTTACCTTGCCATGCCATGTAATGCTCTATGGTGAGTGCTACAAGCTCACCAACATGTTTACTTATTGTTGTTCCTGCCATGTCTGAATCTGTCATATCATTTGCCATGTTTACATGGATGCTACTATGTTTTCTGTTGATCTTTGGAATTAGTTCAGTAAGGGACTTTTGTTCTATGCAATTAGTAGGTCCATGTCATGCGTTTGTTTGCCATGATAAGTTCCAGTAACATGTTGTTTGATAGCTCTAAACATTGCAACCTGATGTTATTTCTGCCAAGTCTGAAACTGTTATTATTTGCAATCTTGCCATGTGTTTTGGAGCATGTTCTAGTGATTTATGGAGATAGCTCAGTGTTCATGTTTTGTCATGCTTTACCTGTACATCATGTCCATGCCTTTTGTTTTCATTTTAATGTGCTGTAGCATGTTGTTTTGATGCTTGCAAGATGCCTAGTTGCTGTTTTGGACAGTTTGTCCTTTTAACTTGTATAGAGTGTATGTGTTGCACCGTTGCTCCGTTTTGGGTGTTCTCTACATGAAACTTGCTTAGTTTTGCATGTAGTTTCATATTATCATGTTGCATCCATGTTGTGAGAGTGTTTGCTTGATGTTTGTATGCATTTTGCATCAATGCCATGTTTGACTTGTTTTGCTCATATCTTCTAGGCCATAGCTCCGAACTAAATGAACTTCTTATGTAACTTGACTAGAATCTCATGTAGATCTTCTTGGTGCATCTTAAGTTGCTGTTTAACAACTTGAACATAAGGTTTATTCAGATCTGGACCAATTTCGAAATTTGCATATGAGGACTTACCGGATTTGTTATATGATGTTTTCGGCCTCATTTAAACTTGCTTTGATGTGTTGCTCTTGTTTGCATCAACTCTTGCCATGAGTAGCTTCATGCAGTCTTGTCTTGCATCATACTTGTTTGTGCATCGTGTCATGTTCATGTGTGGTGTGTTTACCATGTTGTGTGCTTCTTCTCGATAGTTCCCGTTTCGTTGCGATCGTGAGGATTCATTCGTCTATGCTTGGTTCGTCTTTGTGGCTTCATCTTCTTCATGGACTCATTCTTCTTCCTAGCGGGATTTCAGGAAAGATGATCGTCACCTTGGATCTCATTACTATCATTGCTATGCTAGTTGCTTCGTTCTATCGCTATGATGCGCTTCCTATCACTTGTTCTTCAAGCCTCCCTTTTGCCATGTCAGCCTCTAACCTTTTCACCCTTCCTAGCAAACCGTTGTTTGGCCATGTTACTGCTTTGCTCAGCCCCTCTTATAGCGTTATTAGTTGCAGGTGAAGTTGAAGATTGCTCCTTGATGGACATGATTATGTTGGGATATCACAATATATCTTATATTATTAATGCATCTATATACTTGGTAAAGGGTGGAAGGCTCAGCCTTATGCCTGGTGTTTTGTTCCACTCTTGTCGCCCTAGTTTCCGTCATATCGGTATTATGTTCCCGAATTTTGCGTCCCTAACGCGGTTGGGTGATTTATGGGACCCCCTCGACAGTTCGCTTTGAATAAAACTCCTCCAGCAAGGCCCAACCTTGGTTTTACCATTTGCCTCACCACCACCTACTTTTCCCTTGGGAGTAATTAACCCAAGGGTCATCTTTATTTTAGCCCCCCCGGGCCAGTGCTTCTCTAAGTGCTGGTCCGAACCTAGCAACCTGCGGGCCCACCTCGGGGAAACTCAAGGTCTGGTTTTACTCGTAGCTTGACTTATCCGGTGTTGCCTTGAGAACGATATATGTGCAGCTCCTATCGGGATTGTCGGTGCATCGGGCGGCTTTGCTGGTCTTGTTTTACCATTGTCGAAATGTCTTGCAACTGGGATTCCGAGACTGATCGGGTCTTCCCGGGAGAAGGAATATCCTTTGTTGATCGCGAGAGCTTATCATGGGCTAAGTTGGGACACCCCTGCAGGGTATAAACTTTCGAAAGCCATGCCCACGGTTATGTGGCAGATGGGAATTTGTTAATGTCCGGTTGTAGATAACTTGACACCAGATCCGAATTAAAACGCATCAACCGTGTGTATAGCCGTGATGGTCTCTTTTCGGCGGAGTTTGGGAAGTGAACACTGTTTTTGGGTTATGTTTGACGTAAGTAGGAGTTCAGGATCACTTCTTGATCATTGCTAGCTTCACGACCGTTCCGTTTGCTCTCTTCTCGCTCTTATTTGCGTATGTTAGCCACCATATATGCTTAGTCGCTGTTGTAACCTCACCACTTTACCCCTTCCTTTCCCATTAAGCTTTGCTAGTCTTGATACCCATCGTAATGGGATTGCTGAGTCCTCGTGGCTCACAGATTACTACAACAACAGTTGCAGGTACAGGTTATGCGATGATCATGACGCGAGAGCGATTCTACTTGTTTTGGAGTTCTTCTTCTGCTTCTTTTTTGATCAGGGGATAGGTTCCAGGTCAGCAGCCTAGGCTAGCAGGGTGGATGTCATTTGAGTTTCTATTTGTGTTTCATCCGTAGTCGGATGTTGATCTTATGTATGATGATGTTGTATTCGTGTGGCATTGTATGCCTCTTGTATATATCCCCATCTATTATGTAATGTTGATGTAATGATATCCACCTTGCAAAAGCGTTTCAATATGCGGTTCTATCCTTGGTGGGACCTTCGAGTCTCTTTAGGATAGTATCGCATATTGGGCGTGACAAGTTGGTATCACAGCCTCGACCAACCCTAGGAGCCCCCCTTGATTGCTCATGTAGTTTGGCCGTAGTTGAGTCTAGAAAAAAATTCTTTGTCGGAGTCTAGTTATATCAAAGAGTAGGAATTATTTTTACTCCTCAGCCCCTTCGTCGCTCTGGTCAGGAATCTTGACATAGGTGTTTTGAATTACTCTTCTTCCCATTCAAATTTTTCTTTAGGATCACGCTGTTGGTTTTCCGATTGTTGTTCCCCAGCTCTTTGTATCCGGTGCATTTCTCGTCTAGGTGACTCGAGCATCTTCATCTTTGCCAAGTTCAATCCTGAGTTGTTTTCTTTTCCCACCCGCCCACCCCTTTTTCATCTCGGAGCCGGAGTCCATAATCGAGTATACATCCTAGTCGTGCGAAGCCTTTGCATTCTCTCCTCAATCATTTCAACCGGTGTTTTCTCTTTAAGTTACTTGTTGGTTTCCCCTTCCAAGTTTCCTTTGTTTTCCCGCCCTCCCACCCTTTTTCTTCCCGGGGCTCGAGTGTGTTTCGACCATCAATTTTATTCGTGCGGAGCCTCTTCAGTCTTTCGTCAATTGATTCAACCGGTGAATTCTCGTCCCGTTTGACATTCTTCATCTCTTTTTCTTCTCCGGTGGATTCAATTATAATTTTTGGTAGTGATAATATTCTTTCCCTCGGCTCAAGTGTTTTCCCTGCTCGTTCGCCTCTCGCCAGCTTATCCTTTCGGAGTGTACAAGACATCTCAGGAGATTCGTCTGTGTTCCAATTAATTCAAGGTTGCCACCTCATTCAAATATTTCAATCATTCCGGTGCATCATCTACCTCTTCAACATCCCTTTCCAACGGTGTTTTCTACTAGTGGGCCCTAACCCACAAGTATTTTCCCAGGATCTTACCTGACTCTTCTAATTCTCCCGGGGTTATTCTCAAATTCTTTTCAAGTGTGACGTAAGAATGGATTCCATCGGTCACATGCCTTCTCCAAGATCAATTTCAAATCATTTTCATTGTTGCATCAACCTCTTCGCTCTTTCGTTTCACCGGAGGACATCATTTCAGCTACCGTTATCCAATTATCCCGGTGCTTCGCTCAAGTGTTCTTTAATCAGCTCATGTTCTCTTTGTTCTTTTGCATCTAAATCCCCTCTAGCATATTGGTTCTTCTAATTCTTCCCGGTGATTCTTTCTCTTTCATCAGTCATTTTTGAATTCTTACGGTGGTTCATTCAGATTCTTTTTCCTTTGTCATCATATTAATCCTTTCGTTCTTTTCAATCCTACCGGTGGTTCATGAAGACTTTCTCAAGCTTTGTGCTATACCCCCCCCTTAATCCTTTTCAAGAAGAATAAGTAGTATGCTAACTCCATTGCTTGTCATCAATTTAATTTGATGAAGGATAAGCATACAATAAATCTTATTCTTATTTCATCCAAGTGAGTAATCCCTTCCTTTGGAGTTTGTTCTTGTTGAATAAATTCTAGTTCCAAGTCTTTTCGTCTTTTCTTTTCCGGAGTTCAAATTTCCTCGGCCATCTCATCGGAACCTCCATCTAAATCGATGCAAGGCTTTAGTCTTATTCTTTCATCCTTCATTTCTATCTCATCATCCTTCTGTCACCGGAGTTCTTCATGGTGGTTCGTCATGATTTAATTCATTCTTCAAGTGTTCATCAAGATTCTTGTTGGAGGAGTTCAAGTATCTTTTCTTCTCGCATCTCGAAGTGCAATTAATTCTCCGTATTCTTTTCAAGTGGGGTTTTGCTTTTCTTGTTATTCCCAGATATTCAAGCATTTGGTTGTGGCATAATTTCACCTCAAGTTTTGAGTTGTTTTTGGATAAGTCCACAACAAGCTTATTGTTTTCGTTGTTGATTTTCTCAACAACTCCGTTTAAACCTTCCTTCTAAAGATGCTTTCAATTTCATTCGTGGCACAAGTTGTCATTTTCTTCTCCGTTCTTTTCATTCAACTCTTTCAATTCTTTCCGGAGGTTTTGTCTCATGTCTTCACCAAGTATCATTCCATCCTCTCAAGTTCGCGTTCTATTCTTTCCATGTTCAGCCAGAGTTTTGCCTAAATCCTTTTCAGTCTTATTCGTTTCTTATCTCGCTCTAACCAGAGTGGTTTCATAGTCTATCTGATTCCGTGAGCTTTTGATTCGCGTCATTCTCGTCGTTCCTCTTTTCTTCTCGAGTGCTCTCGATTCTTTGCTTCTTCTCTTGAGTACTTGTTTCACCTCATCCCTTTTCCCTTCTATCTCGGTCCTAAGATCTCGGGACGAGATCTCTTGTTAGTGGAGGAGTGTAGTAACGCCCGGATCCGATGCGCCAGGTGTCTGCCAGTTATTCGCCGCCGTTGCCATGTCATTTGCTTGCATGTTGCATTTTGCCATGTCATCATCTGCATTTCATCTGCATGCTTTTCAAAACTTGCATCCGTTCGGGTTCCGCCGTTTCTCTCCGTTGTCCGTTTGGAGTCCAAACCTCTCGCACGCGTCCGTCGCACCTCTCTGACCTTGTTTCGGGGGGGGGGGGATGTTCTCGGAATGGGATGAAACTTGGCGTGCGGTGTTGTTTTAGAGTAGGTAGACCATCGGTCAATTTTCGTCGCATTTGGAGATCGTTTGATGCCCCAAGGGTTAACCGCATAGCCCGAAACCCCTCTCTCTTTGCAGCCCATCCCCTCTTCACCACGGCCCAATAACCCATCCCAACCCCCTTCATGCTCTCGGTCGTTCGATCACGATCGTGTGGGCGAAAACCGCACCTCATTTGGACTCTCCTAGCTCCCTCTACCTATAAATAGGTGCTCCCCTCCGGAAATCCCGCAGATGAAACCCTAGCTCATCTCTCCCCGTGCCCCCGGACATGTCCATCCCGCCGTCGGATGCGTCCGCCGCCGCCTCCACGTCGCCCCAATGAATCAGGGCGTGCCACGTCACCTCCGCCGCCGCTCCCAGCCAACCACGGCGCACCATGTGTCCCTGCCGGCCCCCTCTCTCTCCCCGCGCTGCCGCGGCCCGCGAGCCCACGGCCGGCCCGCCCTAGGCCGCACCGGGCCCGAGCACGCCCGTGCCTCGCTCCACCTCCCAGCCCCTCCGGTCCCGCCGCCGACGTGCTCCGCCACCACTCCGCCTGCGCGCCGCGGCGCCTCGCCTCTCGCGTCGTCGCGCCTTGCCTCCCGGTCGCCGCCGTCGTCTCCACCGCCGGTCGCCGAACCCTGCCACCCGTCCGCCGCCACGTGGCCCCGCTCCTCCCTCCGCGACGCCGCGCCTCCCTCCATGGCTCCGCGCCTCCCTCCGCGGCGCCGCGCCTCGCCATCACCTCCAGCGCCCTGCGCCGCCCTCGCCTCCGGCGAGCTCGCCCGAGCTCACCCGAGCTCCGCCCTCCTCCGCCTCGACCGGCCTCTTCCCCGGCCGGATCCGGGCAAGGGGCGCCAGATCTGTCCGCCCCCGGACCTCCCCGGCCCGTCCCCGACTTCTCCGGCCACCGGCGCCTCAGATCCGGCGAGATTCGCCGCCGCATCGATTTCCGTGCAACCTGAGGTTGACTTCAAAAATCTGGCAAGTCCCTGTTTTATGACATTTTGTGCACGTCTTTGCCATGCCATATATCCATGCTCGTAACTCCGTTTCATGCGTATGATATACCAAAATGTTCGTAATAAGATGCTCTTCATTTTGTTCCATTGTACCATGCTTGTTTGCGAATGTCTTGATGTCCTAATCATCGTTGCAAGAGTGCTATATGATGTTAATTTGCTGAAACTGTTATAACTTGGTGATTTGTCATTTTTTTGCATTTGATGTGTGCATCCTATGAGCATGAGCTCTACATGTGTTTTGAACTACATCATGCCATATTTACATAGGTGCAATCCATGTATTTTTTGTGAGTCTTGTAGTGAGTGCATCAAGCTTGTTAAGTAGGGTACTTGTTGTTTCTGTTTTGCTAGGCTGAATCTGTTATTTCGTGATGCTATGTAAACCTGCTGCTACAAGTCATTATATGCACAATCTGGAGATGTTCACTAAGGATGTTTTGTTATACATGTCATGCTCTATCCGTCCATGCCCCTGGTTGCATTTATATCCTGTTGTAGCTTGTTGTTATCTTGCTCCTAACGTGCTAAATATTGTTGCTATCAGCCTATTAACATTAAGTTCAGTTTTGCCATGAGCTTTTCTAGTGATCCATGCACCCTATGAACTTGTTATTGCCATTCTTACCTTCATAAACATGTCTTCTTACTATTTATTACCTTGCCATGCCATGTAATGCTCTGTGGTGAGTGGTACAAGCTCACCAACATGCCTACTTATTGTTGTTCCTGCCATATCTGAATCTGTCATATCATTTGCCATGTTTGCATGGATGCTACCATGTTTTCTGTTGATCTTTGGAATTAGTTCAGTAAGGGACTTTTGTTTTATGCAATTAGTAGGTTCATGGCATGTCTTTGTTTGCCATGATAAGTTCCTATAACATATTGTTTGATAGCTCTAAACATTGCAACCTGATGTTATTTCTGCCAAGTCTGAAACTGTTATTATTTGCAATCTTGCCATGTGTTTTGGAGCATGTTCTAGTGATTTGTGGAGATAGTTCAGTGTTCATGTTTTGTCATGCTTTACCTGTAGATCATGTACATGCCTTTTGTTTTCATTTTAAGGTGCAGTAGCATGTTGTCTTGATGCTTGCAAGATGCCTAGTTGCTGTTTTGGACAGCTTGTCCTTTAAACTTGTATAGAGTATGTGTTGCACAGTTGCTCCGTTTTGGGTGTTCTCTACATGAAACTTGCTTAGTTTTGCATGTAGTTTCATATTATCATGTTGCATCCATGTTGTGAGAGAGTTTGCTTGATGTTTGTATGCATTTTGCATCAATGCCATGTTTGACTTGTTTTGCCCATATCTTCTAGGCCGTAGCTTCGAACTAAATGAACTGCTTATGTAACTTGACTAGAATCTCGTGTAGATCTTCTTGGTGCATCTTAACTTGATGTTTAACAACTTGAACATAAGGTTTATTCAGATCTGGAGAAATTTCGAAATTTGCATATGAGGACTTACCGGATTTGTTATATGATGTTTCCGGCCTCATTTAAACTTGCTTCGATGTGTTGCTCTTGTTTGCATCATCTCTTGCCATGAGTAGCTTCATGCAGTCTTCTCTTGCATCATACTTGTTTGTGCATCATGTCATGTTCATGTGTGGTGTGTTTACCATGTTGTGTGCTTCTTCTCGATAGTTCCCGTTTCATTGCGATCGTGAGGATTCGTTCGTCTATGCTTGGTTCGTCTTCGTGGCTTCATCTTCTTCATGGACTCGTTCTGCTTCCTAGCGGGATTTCAGGCAAGATGACCATCACCTTGGATATCATTACTATCATTGCTATGCTAGTTGCTTCGTTCTATCGCTATGATGCGCTTCCTATCACTTGTTCTTCAAGCCTCACTTTTGCCATGTCAGCCTCTAACCTTTTCGCACTTCCTAGCAAACCGTTGTTTGGCCATGTTACCGCTTTGCTCAGCCCCTCTTATAGCGTTGTTAGTTGTAGGTGAAGTTGAAGATTGCTCCTTGATGGACAGGATTATGTTGGGATATCACAATATCTCTTATATATTAATGCATCTATATACTTGGTAAAGGGTGGAAGGCTCGGCCTTATGCCTGGTGTTTTGTTCCACTCTTGCCGCCCTAGTTTCCGTCATATCGGTATTATGTTCCCGGATTTTGCGTCCCTAACGCGGTTGGGTGATTTATGGGACTCCCTCGACAATTCGCTTTGAATAAAACTCCTCCAGCAAGGCCCAACCTTGGGTTTACTATTTGCCTCACCACCACCTACTTTTCCCTTGGGAGTAATTAACCCAAGGGTCATCTTTATTTTAGCCCCCCCGGGCCAGTGCTTCTCTAAGTGCTGGTTCGAACCGAGCAACCTGCGGGGCCACCTCGGGGAAACTCAAGGTCTGGTTTTACTCGTAGCTTGACTTATCTGGTGTTTCCCTGAGAACGAGATATGTGCAGCTCCTATCGGGATTGTCGGTGCATCGGGCGGCTTTGCTGGTCTTGTTTTACCATTGTCGAAATGTCTTGTAACCGGGATTCCGAGACTGATCGGGTCTTCCCGGGAGAAGGAATATCCTTCGTTGATTGCGAGAGCTTATCATGGGCTAAGTTGGGACACCCCTGCAGGGTATAAACTTTGGAAAGCCAAGCCCACGGTTATGTGGCAGATGGGAATTTGTTAATGTCCGGTTGTAGATAACTTGACACCAGATTCGAATTAAAACGCATCAACTGCGTGTGTTGCCATGATGGTCTCTTTTCGGTGGAGTTTGGGAAGTGAACACGGTTTTTGGGTTATGTTTGACGTAAGTAGGAGTTCAGGATCACTTCTTGATCATTGCTAGCTTCACGACCGTTCCGTTTGCTCTCTTCTCGCTCTTATTTGCGTATGTTAGCCACCATATATGCTTAGTCGCTGCTGCAACCTCACCACTTTACCCCTTCCTTTCCCATTAAACTTTGCTAGTCTTGATACCCATGGTAATGGGATTGCTGAGTCCTCGTGGCTCACAGATTACTACAACAACAGTTGCAGGTACAGGTTATGTGATGATCATGACGGGAGAGCGATTCTACTTGTTTTGGAGTTCTTCTTCTGCTTCTTCTTTGATCAGGGGATAGGTTCCAGGTCGGAAGCCTGGGCTAGCAGGGTGGATGTCGTTTGAGTTTCTGTTTGTGTTTCATCCATAGTCGGATGTTGATCTTATGTATGATGATGTTGTATTCGTGTGGCATTGTATGCCTCTTGTATGTATCCCCATCTATTATGTAATGTTGATGTAATGATATCCACCTTGCAAAAGCGTTTCAATATGCGGTTCTATCCTTGCTGGGACCTTCAAGTCTCTTTAGGATAGTATCGCATATTGCGCGTGACACCCACTTAGTTTCTTTTGTTGAGCTTTCATACATTTATAGCTCTAGTGCATCCGTTGCGTGGCAATCCCTACTCACTCACATTGATATCTATTAATGGGCATCTCCATAGCCCGTTGATACGCCTAGTTGATGTGAGACTATCTTCTCCCTTTTTGTCCTAACAACCACCACCATATACCACAATAGTGCTATGTCCATGGCTTGCGCTCATGTATTGCATAAGAGTTGAAAAAGCTGAAGCGCGTTAAAAAGTATGAACCAATTGCTCGTCTCGTCATCGGGGTTGTACATGATGGGAGTATTTTGTGTACTGAAAATGAAGCGTGGCCTAACTATATGATTTTATAGGGATAAGCTTTCTTTGGCTGTGCTATTTTGATAGGACATGATTATTTGTTAGTATGCTTCGAAGTATTATTATTTTTATGTTTTATAAGCTTTTATCTTGAATCATTTGGATCTGAACAATCATGCCACAATAAAGAAAATTACATTGAGAATTATGCTAGGTAGCATTCCACATCAAAAAATCTATTTTTATCATTTACCTACTCGAGGACGAGCATGAATTAAGCTTGGGGATGCTTGATACGTCTCCAACGTATCTATAGTTTTTGATTGTCCCATGCTATTATATTACCCGTTTTGGATGTTTATGGGCTTTATTTTACACATTTATATCATTTTTGGGACTAACATACTAACAGAAGGCCCACCACGTATTGCTGTTTTTTTTACCTATTTCAGTATTTCAAAGAAAAGGAATATCAAACGGAGTCCAAATGGAATGAAACCTTTGGAAGTGTGATTTTTGGAACAAATGTGATCCAGAGGACTTGGAGTGCAAGCCAAGAAGCAGCCGAGGCGGCCACAAGGGTGGAGGGCGCGCCCACCCCTATAAGGCGCGCCCCCTGTCTCGTGGGCCCCTCGGGCGGCCACCGACGTACTTCTTCCTCCTATATATACCAACGTACCCCGAAAACATCCAGGGAGCCAACGAAACACAATTTCCACCGCTGTAACCTTCTGTATCCGCGAGATCCCATCTTGGAGCCTTTGTCGGCGCTCCGCCGGAGGGGGAATCGACCATGGAGGGCTTCTACATCAACACCATAGCCCCTCCGATGAGTTGTGAGTAGTTTACCACAGACCTTCGGGTCCAAAGTTATTAGCTAGATGGCTTCTTCTCTCTTTTTGGATCTCAATACCACGTTCTGCCCCTCTCTTGCGGAGATCTATTTGATGTAACTCTTTTTGCGGTGTGTTTGTCGAGATCTGATGAATTGTGGGTTTATGATCAAATTTATCTATGAGAAATATTTGAATCTCCTCTGAATTCTTTTATGTATGATTGAGTTATCTTTGCAAGTATGTTCGAATTATCAGTTTGGTTTGGCCTACTAGATTGATCTTTCTTGCAATGGGAGAAGTGCTTAGCTTTGGGTTCAATCTTGCGGTGTCCTTTCCCAGTGACAGCATGGGCAGCATGGCACGTATTGTATTGTTGCCATCGAGGATAAAAAGATGGGGTTTATATCATATTGCACGAGTTTATCCCTCTACATAATGTCATCTTTCTTAATGCGTTACTCTGTTCTTTATGAACTTAATACTCTAGATGCATGCTGGATAGCTGTCGATGTGTGGAGTAATAGTAGTAGATGCAGGCAGGAGTCGGTCTACTTGTCGCGGACGTGATGCCTATATACATGATCATGCCTAGATAATCTCATAGTTATTCACTTTTCTATCAATTGCTCGACATTTATTTGTTCACCCACAGTAATACTTATGCTATCTTGAGAGAAGCCACTAGTGAAACCTATGGCCCCCGGGTCTATCTTTTATCATATAAGCTTTCAATCTACTTTTATTTGCATCTTTACTTTTCCAATCTATATCATAAAATACCAAAAGTATATTTATCTTATCATACTATCTCTATCAGATCTCACTTTCGCAAGTGGCCGTAAAGGGATTGACAACCCCTTTATTGCGTTGGTTGTGAGTTCTTTGTTTGTTTGTGTAGGTGCGTGGGATTTTTGAGGAGCCTCCTACTGGATTGATACCTTGGTTCTCAAAAACTAAGGGAAATACTTACGCTACTATTGCTGCATCACCCTTTCCTCTTCAAGGAAAACCAACGCAAGCTCAAGACATAGCAGAATGCTACCTAGCATATTTCTCAATGTAATTTTCTTTATTGTGGCATGAATGTTCAGATCCAAATGATTCAAGATAAAAGTTCATATTGACATAAAAATAGTAATACTTCAAGCATACTAACAAAGCAATCATGTCTTCTCAAAATAACATGGCTAAAGAAAGTTTATCCCTGCAAAATCATATAGTTAGGCTATGTTTCATTTTTGTCACACAAAATACTCTCATCATGCACAACCCCGATTTCAGCCAAGTAATTTGTTCATACTTTTTAACGCGCTTCAGCTTTTTTTACTCTCACGCAATACATGAGCGTAAGCCATGGATATAGCACTATGGGTGGAATAGAATATGATGATGGAGGTTGTGTGGAGAAGACAAAAGGGGAGAAAGTCTCACGTTGACGAGGCTAATCAACGGGCTATGGAGATGCCCGCCAATTTATGTCAACATGAGGAGTAGGGATTGCCATGCAACGGATGCACTAGAGCTATAAATGTATGAAAGCTCAACAAAAGAAACTAAGTGGGTGTGCATCCAACTTGCTTGCTCACAAGACCTAGGGCATTTTGAGGAAGCCCATCATTGGAATATACAAGCCAAGTTCTATAATGAAAAATTCCCACTAGTATATGAAGACAACATAGGAGACTCTCTATCATGAAGATCATGGTGCTACTTTGAAGCACAAGTGTGGAAAAAGATTGTAACATTGTCCCCCCCCTTTTTTTGGGCCTTTCCTTTTTTTGCCTTTCCTTTTTTTCCAAGGGACAATGCTCTAATAATGATGATCATCACACTTCTATTTACTTACAACTCATGAATTACAACTCGATACTAGAACAAAATATGACTCTATATGAATGCCTCCGGCGGTGTACCGGGATATGCTATGAATTAAGAGCGACATGTATAAAAAATTGTGCATGGTGGTTTTGCCACAAATACGATGCCAACTGGATGATCATGCAAAAGCAATATGACAATGATGATGCGTGTCATAAATACCAGAACAGTGGAAAGTTGCATGGCAATATATCTCGGAATGGCTATGGAAATGCCATAATAGGTAGGTATGGTGGCTGTTTTGAGGAAGATATAAGGAGGTTTATGTGTGATAGAGTGTATCGTATCACAGGGTTTGGATGCACGGGCGAAGTTTGCACCAGCTCTCAAGGTGAGAAAGGGCAATGCACGGTACCGTAGAGGCTAGCAATGATGGAAGGGTAAGAGTTCGTATAACCCATGGACTCACATTAGTCATAAAGAACTCATATACTTATTGCAAAAGTTTATTAGCCCTCGAAGCAAAGTACTACTATGCATGCTCCTAGGAGAAGGGTTGGTAGGAGTTAACCATCGCGTGATCCCAACCTCCACTCATAAAGGAAGGCAATCAAAAGAGCATCTCATGCTACAAATTTGTTACACAACTTTTACCATACGTGCATGCTACGGAACTTGCCAACTTCAACACACGTATTTCTCAATTTCATAATTACCCAACTAGCATAACTCTGACATTACCACATCTACATCTCAAAACAATTATCAAGCGTCAAATTGATCATAGCATCCAATGCACTCTCTATAACAGTTTTTATTATACCCAACTTGGATGCCCATCATTCTAGGACCAATTTTATAACCATAGAAAATACCATGCTGTTCTAAAAGACTCTCAAAATAATATAAGTGAAGCATGAGAGATCAATAATTTCTAAAATAAAACCACCACCATGCTCTAAAAAGATATAAGTGAAGCACTAGAGCAAGATTGTCTAGCTCAAAAGATATAAGTGAAGCACATAGAGTATTCTAATAAATTCCGAATCATGTGTGCCTCTCACAAAAGGTGTGTACATCAAGGATGATTGTGGTAAACTAAAAAGCAAAGACTCATATCATACAAGATGCTCCAAGCAAAACACATATCATGTGGTGAATAAAAATATAGCTCCAAGTAAAGTTACCGATGAACGAAGACGAAAGAGGGGATGCCATCCGGGGCATCCCCAAGCTTAGGCTCTTGGTTGTCCTTGAATATTACCTTGGGGTGCCTTGGGCATCCCCAAGCTTAGGCTCTTGCCACTCCTTATTCTATAGTCCATCGAATCTTTACCCAAAACTTGAAAACTTCACAACACGAAACTCAACAGAAAACTCATAAGCTCTGTAGTATAAGAAAATAAATCACCACTTAGGTGCTGTTGTGAACTCATTATAAATTCATATTGGTGTAATATCTACTGTATTCCAACTTCTCTATAGTTCATACCCTCTGATACTACTCATAGATTCATCAAAATAAGCAAACAACACATAGAAAACAGAATCTGTCAAAAACAGAACAGTTTGTAGTAATCTGTAACTGTTGAATACTTCTGTAACTCCAAAAATCCTACCAAATTAGGAAAACCTGAGAAATTTGTTTATAAATCTAGAGTAAAACGAATAAGATCAAAATCACGTTACTGTGAATTATCAAAACTAATTTACTGGGTGCAAAAGTTTCTGATTTTCAGCAGGATCAACACAACTATCACCGTAAGCTATCCTAAAGGTCTTGCTTGGCACTTTATTGAAACAAAAGCTATAAAACATGATTACTACAGTAGCATAATCATGTGAACACACAAAAACAGTAAAGGTAAATATTGGGTTGTCTCCCAACAAGCGCTTTTCTTTAATGCCTTTCTAGCTAGCACTACAAAAAAAGAGACATCCGTGACATTTGGGCCAAACGAATTTTTTTTCTATCATACATATGACACTTCTATGACGATAATTGTGACAAAACCCGGTATGATCATAGATGTGGTGGGCTCCTACTTCTATGACAAAAAATCATGACAGAAAATGGGCTTTTCGTCCTGGGCAGGCCGGAGACGCAGCTGCATGACATTCTTTGGACCGTCCATGACGGAAAAAACCGTGGTAGAAGTGAGGGGGAGGAAAATTTCGGGGAGTTGCCGGTTACGGAGGGAGGTCGGGGGCGGAGCGATGCACGTTTCTCTCGTATGTACGCGCGTGTGTGCGAGGCGTTGGCTCTAACTGAAGCCGAGCGAGGCGTTGAGTTCTAACTGAACCCGAGCGATTGCACTGTAGGCTACGCGTTACTGAACCCAAGCGGTCGATCAATGGCTGTTAACTGAACCCGATCGAGCGATTCCTTCGCTACTGCTGCTAACTAAAGCCGATGGATGCTGCCTCTCTGGATGAATAGTGAGTGTTGCGGGGGGGGATTGGATGAACAGTGAGCCGTGGCGTTGCCTCTAGATGAACAGGAACCCGTGGTGTGGAGGGCTGGATGAACAGTAGACGGTGGAGGGTGGCCGTGGAGGGGTGGTTGAATAGGACCCCGTGGTGTGGAGGGCTGCATGAACAGTAGACAGTGGATGGGTGCCCGTGGAGGGGTGGTTGAATAGTAGCCGGTGGAGTAGCGCGCGGTGGAGGCTGGATGAACAGGAGCCCGTGGAGGCTGGAGGAGGTCGACGGTAGCCCGTGGAGGCTGGAGGAGGTCGATGGTGGAGATGAACAGTATCTCGTGGAGTCCCGTTTTGCGGTACGCCACACCCCTCCCCCCCGTTTCGACCGTAGCGCTCTAACACAAGCCCGTTTCGTCCGTTTTGCGGTATGGCACACCCCTCCTGATCAACAGGACCCCCGTTTCGACCGTAGGAGGTCCGTTTAGTCCGTTTTGTGGTACGCCACACCCCTCCCGATCAACAGGACCCCCGTTTCGACCGTAGGAGGTCCGTTTCCTCCGTTTTGCGGTACGCCAGGCCCCTCCCGATCAACAGGACCCCGTTTCAAATGTGGCCGGTCGAACAAAAGGCAGTTTCCTCTGTTGCGCGGTACGCCGGGCCTCGTTTCCATTGCATGTTCCGTCCAAGCCCTCCCGATGAACACAACCACGCATTCTGTTCCGACCCAGCCGGTTGGCTCCCCATGAACACGACGACGATGTTGTTTCTCTGTTCCGACTCAGCCATGTACTTATGCATGAGTAGGTGTTAGAGACCCTGCCCGTATGTACGTACGTGGCCGTATTTTCTTTCTTGCACCCTCGCCGTTGTACGTACGTGTACATGCTATGTGCGCGCCTCTACTACGACACGTGCGCGCCTCTACATTTACGACACATGCGCTCCTCTACATCGACCAGTATGTACGTACACGTTTGTGACCAGAATGACAATGCTACGTACGCTTCGACCAGGTGGGTCCCGACTGTCAAGCACTTCCTTGCGTGCGAAGATGTAGTTGGTGGGTCCCAGCAATCAGGGGGGCAAATCGTTTTTTTGCCCGGGCGCACTTCCTTGCGTGCGAAGGTGTAGCTGGTGGGTCCCAGCAGTCAGGGGGGAAACGTTTTTTTCGCGAGATATGGTGGCCCGTCCGGTGGGTCCCCGCTGTCAGGTGGAGGAATAATTATTTTGCACGTAATAAGGAGGCAATTCCTTGCTGTGGCTGTGGACCCAGCTGTCAGCCTCTCCACGTACAGTCCACGTCCGATGGAAGCCGTTCCTTGACCACGTTGACCACGCCGTGCCGAGAGCAGTAGGGCGCTGGACGACGGCGAGGCCTAGGAAGGGGACGACGCAGAGCCGGGGAAGATGTGGCAGTGGATGCCCACACGTAGAGGAGTACGAGGGTTCACTGGTTCGCTGCGGTGTGAGGCTGGCGTCGCCGCAGAATAACAGGGGGTGTGGGTGAGTAGAGGGATGGCCTGGCCAGCGGTGGGAGTCGTAGGGGGCGGTGAGGCGTCCGCCGCATCGCAGCCGGCCACGGAAGGCAGGAGCACGAGGCACGACCAGCGCTGGTTTGGGCGGCTGGAGCAAAAATACCAGAGGTTGAAGAAGCACTACGGACATTGGATGGACATCGTACGATCACTGGAGCTAGAATCATGCATATTGACTAAGTTGACAAATCCCTCCATCCCCGTCAACTTAGTAGGCCCATAAGTCAGCCTGTCACTATACTGGGTCTCAGCTAACAGGGGGAGTATTCATTTTTTTGTGCGTAATAAGGAGGCACTTCCTTGCATGTGAAGATATAGCTGGTGGGTCCGAGCTGTCAGTGGCGGTAACGTTTTTTTCACGAAATACCGAGGCCCTTTCGGTGGGTCCTCGATGTCAGGTGGAGGAATCATTATTTTGCGTGTAATAAGGAGGCATTTCCTTGCGTGTGACCGTGGACCCAGCTGTCGGCCTCTCCACGTACAGTCCACTTCAGATGCATGTCGGTCGTTGACCACGTTGACCAGGCCGCTCCGAGAGCACCAGGGCGGTGGACGATGGTGAGGCCTAGGAAGGGAACGACACGGAGGCAGGGAAGACTCAGCAGTTGTTTCCCACGCGGAGGGGAGTACGACTGAACGAGGGTTTACTGGTTCATCTGCCATTGCCGGAGAATAACAGCAGGTGTGTGTGAGTAGAGGGATGGCTAGGCCAGCGATGGGAGTACAGTGGGGCGGTGAGGCCTGTACGGCAGCACAGCCGGCCGCAGGGAGGAGGAGCAGGCAGTCTCGCTGGCGCTTGTTTGAGCGGCTAGAGCAGGAAGAGCAGAGATTGAAGAAGCACGATGGCCGTTGGATGGCCATCCAACAGTCACTGCTTGTGCGTCAACCTTTTTTTTAGGAAAGCCTCAAATCTGTGGAAAACAGCATACAACCCATCTCCCATTATTTCTAATAATTTACAGCCCATTTGCTAATTCTTAAGGTTTTGTTTGGAGCCCATATTCTTTTTGTTAGCATTACAGCCCATATTGTGGCCAGGGTTAAAAAATTATACGAAATTTTGCATATTTCAGTGCGGTCCAAACTGTTTTTAATCCCAAAATTTCGATTCACATTCAAACTGAATTTAAAATAAATGTGTATCAATATAAAATCCAACAAATTCTCCATGCATAAAAATTAATGTAATTTAAAATCTCGAAATGAAAAAAAAAGATATTTGAAACTAATTGCCGCTTTGATGTGTTTTAAAAACGTACAACCCATTTCTCATTACTGATGGGCCATTTTCTCGGCCAGCCGAATGAAAGCTCTCCTTGTCTTGAAAGATTTGCAGCCCAACAGGCCTGACAAAGCGACTTGTCAAATCACAAAAAAACTGGGTTGTGGCCGTGGACCCAGCTGTCAGCCTCTCCATGTGCAATACTGTTCTGATGGAAGTCGTTCCTTGACCACGTTGACCATGCCTCACAGAGAGCACCACGGCGGTGGACGACGGCGAGGCCTAGGAAGGGGACAACACGGAGCCGGGGAAGACGCAGCAGTGCAAGCCCGCACGGAGAGGAGTACGAGGGTTCACTGGTTCGGCTGCGGTGTGAGGCTACCGTCGCCGCAGGGCCTGGCCAGCGGTGGGAATAGTAGGGGGCGGTGAGTCCTCCGCGGAAGCACAGCCGGCCACGGAAGCCAGGAGCATGAGGCACGACCGACGCTGGTTTGGGCGGCTGGAGCAAGAAGACCAGAGGTTGAAGAAGCACTAGGGCCATTGGATGGACATTGTACGGTCACTGGAGCTAGAATCGATCATATTGACTAAGTTGACAAAGCCCTTCGTCCCCGTCAACTTAGTAGGCCCACAAGTCAGCCTCCCACCAAGGTGGGTCCCAGTTAGCAGGGGGAGTATTCATTTTTTTGTGCGTAATAAGGAGGCACTTCCGGTGGGTCCGAGCTGACAGCGGGGGGGGGGGGGGCATTTTTTCGCGAAATACGGTGGCCCGTCAAGTGGGTCCCAGCAGTTAGGGGGCAAACGTTTTTTTCGCAAAATACGGTGGCCCGTCCAGTGGGTCCCTGCTGTCACTTGGAGGAATCATTATTTTCCGCGTAAGGAGGCACTTACTTGCTGCGGCCGTGGACCCAGCTGAGACTCTCCACGTACAGTATACTTCCGATGGAAGTCGTTCCTTGACCACGTTGACCTCGCCGTGTTCAGTTGCATGCATGCGTCAATGGGCGTGGTGCGTCCCCACTGTCAGCCTCTCACATACAGTCATCTTCTGATGACTCCCGGTTGTTGACCACGTTGACCACACCGTGCCAAGCGCACCCAGACTGGAACAACCCGGAGATGGGGAAGACGGGGCAGTGGAGTCGCAGATGGAGAGGAGTGGGAAACTTCACTGGTTCGGGTGCGCGGTAGCATAGCCGCGGTGCCGCCCACGGGAGACGGGAGCAAGAACAGAGGTTGAAGAAGGAGCACGGCTGTTGGATTAACATCCAACGGTCCAGCTGCTAGAATCATTTGTTGATTAAGTTGACAAAGTCGTGCGTACACGTCAGCTTAGCAGGCCCACAAGTCAGTCACCAAATATGTCGGGTCCCAGCTGTCAATGGGATGAATATTTTTTTTCGCAAAACAAGGAGGCACTTCCTTCCGTGCGAAGATACAGCCGGTGGGTCCCAGCTGTCAGGTGGAGAAAACATTTTTTCAGCTTAATAAGGAGGAACTTTCCTTGCGTGCAACCATGGACCTCGTGGGTCCCAGCCGTCAGGCTCTTCACGTACAGTCCTCTTCCGATGACTCTCGTTTGTTGACCACGCCGCACTGAACACAGCGAGGCGGTGGATGACGGCGAGGCCCCGGACGGGAACGACTCGGAGATGGGAAAATGCGGCAGTGGATTCGCAGATTGAGAGGAGGAGAAGGGTTATAACTGGTTCTGTTGCAATTCATATCAAACTCAGGTTCACAGGACACGTTCATATTCATAGCCAACATTCACTATCAACAACTCAAAAGATTCATATATACACAAGCTCAGCATATCTATGCATCCAAATGATTGATAGATCACACGACAATATTCATACATAATTCACAAAAAGATTCAGATATACACATGTTCAGTATGTTTATGCATCCAAATGATTGAGATCACAGCCAATATGATCCATGGACGAACTTTAATTACCTAGGGTACAGACTGGTAAATGATGTTCAATCAGAGGTACTTCTTGCTAAAATTAGTTCTTGTACGAGTAAACTTTCGAGTACATAAGAGGCATCACAGACAATCTGAACTTTGCTTGTAGGTTTATCCTCAAATAGTGGCCTCGTGCCGACGGAGGTTTGAGCAACTTGGCTACTACTTTCATCCAACTAGTTTACTGGCTCATCTTGGTCCTGTATCTCGCCAAAATTCTACATTGCAGACGAGAAAGGAGGCGGTTGAGAAAATGAACCACCTAAATTTTTTGTGTAGTTCAACTGAAATGGAGCATCCTTGGCGTGCAGACTGATTAAATCCCAGATAAATATACGTGTCAACCAACTTGTCTGGAATCTTTAGACTCCATGCCATATAGTTCGCTACCATATGTGCCGATAACCAAAAGGCACAAGTTGGGACCAAAGACTAGACTGCGTTTTTCTGGGCTATGCACCAAGCAATATTTTTGGCGTTCACTCTCCTAATACTTGGAGTTTGACAATTGGTTGACGCCAGTTGATACTTGAATGAATATAGGCACTTCGTGTCAACATCGATGCTTGTCTAGGTGAACTTTGCAGTACATAGCAGCAACATAAGTACCTGTCCATCTAATCATTTTGTGCAGTTCTACTGAAATCACCCGATGTAATGATTTGCCTGCGAGTTCAGGCTCCAAATAACTCCTTTATGAAATCAGCAAACAGTAGCACAATACCAAATTACCAAAACATATGACAGGCACAATAATCAGGATAAAGACCAGTACCAACCTGTGTGAGGTAGCATATCAATTACCATTTCCTTTGACTGGAAGCCGAGATAAGCCAAGCGACTGACAGCAAAGGAGGAAAGCAAGCGGAGATTAGCGACTGACAGGAAAGGACGGAAGCTGTCGAGGCAATGAAGCACCCAAAGTTTTTGTGCAGTTCCACCAAAATCAAGCATCCCTGTTGGCACATATATTGATAGAGTGAGATTACTGTAATAGTGGGACTAGTTGATGAAACATACAATAACAAATAGAAGCACCCTCATTATCTTAATGGGTAAAGTTAGCAACATAGTAGTCTTGCTTAAAGAGAGGTATTAGTTTATTCAATCAGTGCCAATTAGCTCAACTCAACACTCAAAGCATTGCCATTTATCATAGGTTATATTTTGTGCACTTCAAATGTATGGTTGAAACCACTCTTGTTTACCAGTGCTGAGATTATATCGAAAGATTATCAAGAACTTCCAGCAGAGTTAAAGCACTGGCTGGGATACAGTTCATTGTATTGTCTTATGTAGTCCCACTAAAATGTATGATTGGCACAACATGATCCATGTTTGCACAAGTAGGAACAAGGTGAAACCTTCATTAGCTTAGTGAGAAAGGATAGGAAGACATTAGCATATTACTCAAACAGTAGCATCAAATTCATGATGGACAATACGCAAAACATTGCCTCATTGAACCAATGGCAATAAATTGACATGCAAAACAATAGCACTATTATGTCATGACATTAATAATATTCCCTCCCTGCTCCACCACATGATTCACCTCCATAGACAAACATTCACACATACATCATTCAGCATAGGGTCCTACTAAAGATTTGTTTAACTCCAACAGGAAAATTAGGCAGTAATAAATTAGTGGTACTTAAGTGCTCCTAATTAATTAAGTGAGACAGCAGAAGTGGAAGGGCTCCCTGGAGGATCGTCTCACATGTAAGGTAGTCGTTGCTGGAGCCCTTGAATAGCCTCGACTGAGGCCTCTGGCTTCAGCAAGATCGCCTTGGCACTGTTTATTCTTCTTCTTCTTCCTCTTCATGCTATGTTCCTCTTTCTCCTCACCAGTTGGTGAAACCAAGTACATGGTTGGCCTTCTAATTCAGAATTGGTTTTGTCAGTGAGGGAGTACAACTGTACTAGTAAAAAACAGCATTATTTTCTCATGGCAGTCGGAAAATAGAGATGAACACATGAATTAAATATCATTCTTACCTAAAGGAATGTTATGGCGCCAATATGGATGATGAGGATTGGAACACAGATCTCCCTTTGTGCAGTTCCACCAAAATGAACCAACTGTTCCATCTGACATTCCAGTTAAACAGCACAAAATTCACTTCTTTTAAGAAGAGTTTTGTGCAGTGCACCAAAAGGTCACAACAGCAACCAGGTGAATTGGATATCCCTGTTTGCACAAAAAGGCACAGAGGAAACAGTCAGAGTCTCAAACAATTACATGCAAAAACATTTGGCTAAACTTGTCAGAGTCTCAAACAATTACAGGCAAAAACAGTGGCATGGCTTCATTTTTACCAGGGACATTATATTAAGAATAGCTAAGGCTGCGTTCGGTTCACAAGTTTGGTGCAGGATTTTTGTAGGAACACAATTCCTACCGTATTCTTTCCCTTCCAACCGTTCGGAACACGGGAATGGTGAATAGTGTTTCATAGGAAAGCTGGTCTGGTAGTACTGATTCCATCGGATTAGAAACATCCACGCGCTGCTCATTTTTTGGGCGGAAGCCCGAGGCAGGCGCTCGCTGCCATGCGTTAGATAGGTTGTTGTGCTGTGTTTGCCAGAATAAAAAATCAACCTATGTGTGGTACGTGAGGTGAGGAAAAGAGTAGTCACTGTGCAGCTGAATAAACAAATAGCATCTCATACTGCCAAGCATGCTACTCTAAAAAAACAAATATGTACATTTCGTAGTCCATCCGAACACATTCTCTTGAGAGTTTCCTCCGGTTCGCTGTTCCATAGTTTTATACCTACATTCCTTTCCTATTCCTCTATTTTCATCAAGACCTATGTTTTCTGCCCCTTTATTCCGACCGGAGCCTAAATATTTGGTATAAGGGCATGGGACAGTGGGTGCACCAGCAGTACAACACCATGTACGTAAACAGGGGCATAAAGTGGTGATTCATAGTTTTTTGCCCCGAGAAACAAACATCCAAGAAACATATCTGGGTTGGTCCCATTTTTGTTCACTCTAGCCACCTACTCCTATGTGTGGATAGCAACTCTAGTCCTGGTCATACCACTGTGTACAGTGTTACCCCTATATTTCCCTTTTCGACCAAGAGACCGGTTGGATGACCAGTCTGTACTACTTTCATCCCCTTTCCTTCCTGTTTGTACCAAGTCCGATGTACATACTAAATTCCCCCACCCCCACTTTATTTCAATGACAAGTATTTTCGGACGGAGGGAGTACAAGATTCGACTCCATGAATTAGCTTTACCTCTAACAATAGAAAAAAAATAGGTGACGTTGGACCATCCGATCGAGAGGGGCTGAGAGGTAGAAAATGATGCACATGCAGCGACGTAGCGAGCTAGGGAAGTAGAGCTAAGGCGGTTTCGAACGAAGATATACCTGAAGGTCGTCGGGATGTGGATAGGTGGGCGGCGGGAGGTCGGATCCGCCCACTAGCAACGACGAAGGGATTGGAGGACCTCCCGCGCCGGCGCTCGGCCAGAGATAACGGTGCGGCCGGAAGTGGGTCTCCTCCCTCGCTATCGACGACGACCTAAACGCTGCCCCTCCTCCCCTTCACCAGCGGAGGGGGATACGTCCAGATCTGTATCCAGCGGTGAAGATAGAAAGCCAGTGTTTTTTGAAGGGAGAAAGACAGGGTTACTACCTCTATCTTGTTTAGATCTAGAGAGGATGAGAGTGTGTGAATAGAGCAGCCCTAGCAAGCAAGTGCGGAGGCTCCGGCCTATATATAAGTAGTGGGGTACTTTTCCTTTTTCACTCCATCAAAACAATTGTTTAAAATTGTGTACTGTACTACATGCCAGGTCGCGGTTTTTTTAGTTGTTGATTGTTTTTTGAGATAGCTACCCGCTTGTTCCAAGTGGTGTTACGGTGTGCCAGGTCGCACTTTGTATCGTTCAAGTCTGGTAGTACTACAAGTCCCTCCATTAAATGAACCACCCCCTCATAAAAATTGTGAACAAGCCCACGGCTAAAATTAGCGGAAACATGGGTTGCCCCAACATGCATTATTATTTATATTTTCTACTCCCTCCGTTCCTAAATATAAGTCTTTTTTATTAGCCACACCTAACACAAGAATTTTTTTTATTAGCAGTGAACCCCACATGTCATAGACACAAAAATTGTGGCAAGATTCCCTTAGGCAAGCCAAAGTGTGTCTAACAATTTGAGCAACTCAGGTTAGGCAAGTGTGGCAAGTGTGGGAAAAATAATGTGGCAACATAAGACAAACATAGTCACAATCCAAACAGCCCCGTGATTTTTTGTGACATGCATGAAAATTTGGTTAGTTAAATTTATAGTCAAAATTTGGCAAGGTGCATCAAATAACACATGCAAGTATCAAAAGGAAAGTCACGGCATGCATGCATGCGTTGTACTCCCTTTGTTTCCAAATATAAGTCTTTTTAGAGATTGCAACAAGTGACTACTCCCTCCGTTCCTAAATGTAAGTCTTTTTAGGGATTCCACTACAAACTACATACGGATGTATATCAACATATTTTAGAGTGTAGATTCACTCATTTTGTTTCGTATGTACTCTAGTTCATAGTGAAATCTCTAAAAAGACTTATATTTTGGAATGGAGGGAGTACATACGAAGCAGAATATGTCTACTCCTACATACGAAGTAGCCCATTTGAAATGTGTAAAAAGAGTTTTATCGAATGCAGTGCTTTGATGTGTCGCGTCAACTCGTACAAGCCCGAGAAATTTGATTACTACGACGCCCTCTCCCTCACAGACTGAGCTCCGGTGCCTTAACTACACCTGCCTTTGATGCATGACAGGTGGGACAACCACCTGTTGGGCCCACCTGTCATGGACGCAAAGGCAGGAGCAGTAAGTAGAAGCTTCCGCTACACGCTATCCCTCCCGCACGAGGTGGACGGACATGCAGAAGTGGATTCGATACTGTAGAAGTAGGAGTAACATCATTGTTTGTCTTCTTGAAGAGGCGAAGAGCCAAGTGCAAACCGAACGTGGAAGTTGCGAACGCTCGCATGGTGTGGTTCCTTGGAGTACTAGCCAGGCTCTTGCATGAGACAAAATTGCTATTGTTTAACAATTAAACTCCATTATCCATTGGTTGATACTCATTCTGCATAGGTCCACGTGCTTAGCACCATTTCCTCCTGGGGTCACCAATGTTTATTTGCTAATTAATAGCATTCCATGCAATGAACTAGCCATTGCAAGTCATTAAAAGCATGCACACCTCTCATCTCTTATTGGTTGATACGTATGTCAAGAAACAAGAAACAAGGTAGAAGTTAATGCACCGCGCCTAAGTGTTTTGGGACTATTTGGTTTTCGTAAGATGACAGACGGAGGGAGTAGTATAGACCTGTAAACCGGAAAGGAGTATTTGCCTTTCTAGAGATTTCAACAAGTGACTAGACTTCGGCTCAAAAAAAACAAGTGACTAGACTACACCATGTGCAGTACCCCCTCCCCTCCGGTTTATAGGGCTCAAATCTCAAATCTCATGAACCAAGGAATTTTGCGATTGGAGGAATGTATCTCGTACTTTACAAAACTACCCTAATTAGACTCATGCATTAATTATGTAGTTCTCTCGTTTTCCTCTCCGTCTTGGTCGCGGTGCACAATATTGAGAGAGTGCTTTGATATGTTTTAGTCTCATGACTAAAAGTAGTGGGACTAAAACTTGTTAGCCTCATCCATGCTTGGATCCAAATACTAAAGAGACTAAAATCAAGTTAATGACATTTTAAAGCATCCGGGACCGCGTGCCATCCACCAAATCACAGCGAGGTGCTAGAGTCGAGACTCACCTGTCACCCCAGTGTGGCCGTCATGACCAATCATATCACAAAACCCATACCTTTACCAGCAGTGGTAAGGTGGCCTCCAAGTTGGACTGGACGAAGCAACCATCATTTCATTAGAACGCTCGTTCAAGCCCTTTCTTCCCTTTCTTGAAGAAAACCTCACTCCAGGCTACTCACTTCTGCCATTTTTCTTCTCTACCGACGAAGGAAAGGTGGGCGAATCAGTTATGCTGCTATATTTTCATTCCAATAATCTTCTTTTTGCAAAGCACCGACCGATTCTCACATCCTATTCTTTTCCCGTTTTCATTGCGATTGTGGTTTCCTTTCAATTGCTTTTTGTTTGTCAGTTCATTGATGGATCCTGGAGCACTAGGCAAAGAGTTGCCGGCGGACAACCCACTGGAGACAGCGATCTCCAGGAAGCGAGCACCGACCAACGAGTTGACCATGTTGGCGGGCCAACCCATGGAGACGAAGAACTCCAAGAAACAAGCACTGGCCAAAGAGTTGAGGACGTTGGCGGACGAACTCCTCAAAGAAAGTTGGAAGAACAGCAAGGGCCCCACCGTGCCTACCCCAGGAGCTCTGATTGCCACCTATGTGAGGCTCAAGACCGAGTTTGAGGAGATAGTCGCCGTTGAGAAGCAGTATTCCCCTGGCAAGGTGATGGCCCCCATCGAGGACGAGGAGATGGCCCCCGGAGGGATGAGATCCCCCGGTGAGCTGCACAAGGTAAAAAATAATGGCTTATTACCATAGTTGTGGTTTTTGATTATTTGCAATGCGCTTGCTTTTTGATTATTTGCAATGTGCTTGCTAATATGTTAGTGTTGTGCAGGTGCCGGTGGTTGTCCTTGATGATTCCGATGTCGTGGCCCGTCCTGTTGGCATCGCCCCGGAGATTGATTCCGATACCGCTGTCCATCCTGTGGACATCGCCCCAGAGATCGATTCCGATGTCGCGGTCAGTCCTGTGGACATCGCCCCAGAAATCGATTCCCATGCCGCTGTCCGTGCTGTGGTCATTGCCCGAGAGATCGATGACAAGAAATAGTTGGTCGCGCTAATCCTTCAGGGTAGTTTGCATTGCCCTGTGTTTAATTACCAGAACGATGCGTGTTATCAAACCATCTTAGGGCTAGTGCACTATCTTGTGTGGGCGGATCTTGCTACTTTTGTTTGATAGTGAATCATGCGATGAATCATGCGAACCCTCTCCGAGTTATGGAAACAGATGTATCCTCACCAGCTTTTGATGTAATATATGGCATGCTTAGATGTAAGTTTGAACTGTTTATCATATCAGCAGGGCTTGTTTGATGATTCTTGGTGTTAGTAGGCTAGCTACTGTGCGAGCTATAGTACTTGCAAAACACTCACCGAAGAGAAACGTTGGGGCTGATGAGCTCGTGGTACGCTTATACTTATCCTCGTCGATCGACCAATAGCCCTAGCTCCTAAAATTGTAGGCTTAGCGATCGATCAGACAATAGTCGACATACATTCAGGCCTCATTTGGTTCATAGGGTAGGAAAATCGTAGCAAAAGTACAGAGAACGTGCAACACAAAATCATAGCAGTGCAGAGACGTACTCCCTCCGTTCCAAAATAGATGACCTAGGCGGGCTAGTTTGGCCTAGTGGGTTTCAGTGATATGACGTGGTACAGTGCCGTCCAGTCTTCGCGTGTGGTAGCAGTATTGCGGGTACAGTAAGTTTTCTTGAAGAAGCGGAATTCAACGAAGTCATGATGGTTCCTTCTTCCGAACAACTTACGGTGGGAAAGGTTGGGCCTGCGATACGACCGGGGTAGACCAGGATAATTTTGTGCATGGCAGGTGGACCAGGATGGTCGACGTCCCACATGTCGGCGAATGAAAATATTCTTTCCGATATAGAGGACGAGCAACAAGTATTCATTGTTTATTTTTGATGAAAGCTATTGTCTCCACTGTTACTCCTTGACTTTGTCAATGCCTCTCTCTCCTCCACATAAGCGGGGACTACTTGCTATGCATGCAGTGGGCAACTGGCGTCTTGAGGGGCAGGGCAGTGAGAGCGGGCCCCGGAAGCGGTCCGGGCTCCAGCATGGCCCACCTCACATTATCACCATATATTTCTTGTAGTCCATGCGCGGCGGGCGGGCGAACTCTTCTCCCTCCCCGTTTTCTCTCTTCTCAGCCGACGCCCGCCGAGCGATTAGATTTCGGCTATCAACGGTTTATTCAATTACGGTCCCACATGTCAGTGAAATTGCAAGACAACGTGTGTCCCCTTTGGTGAGCGGCGTGCCAGCCGGACTGTTGGGGTTGCGACGCGTACGAGTCGTAAGTGTGCCGCCTTTTCCTTTAGAACTTGCGAAGCGTAACATTTTCGCGCGATCGATCGATAGAAATCCATAACAAAATGACGAGGGTGGTGCTTTCCCGCTCGTTAGGCGGGCTAGTTCGAGTGATATGACGTGCTACAGTGCCATCTACTTGCTCCATTTTTATGTAAGCAAGAGTTTACACTCGTACGCGGGAGGAGTGCGAAACACCGCGGATATGATTTTGATCGAGGGATAACTGTTCCCTACCAAATAATGGAGGATTGTTAGCAATTATAGCATGATAGTTAGGGCATCTCCAGCGCTGGCCCACAAATTTACACCGGCATCTGTCCGAGGACACTGATGGATGCCATCCGATGCTGCCCGCATACCTTTCGACAACTATATGAACTAACCGGACGAAATTCGTGCAAACAAAGAAAATTTCAAATTAACCGGATGAAATTAACCGGATGAAATTCATTACATTTCGAAAACTTTTCCTACAAACTGGACGAAATTCATTACATATTTCACACAAACCGTACTAAACCTACTGTAAACCTAATCTAAACGATCGCCGGCGCCCGACCACCAAGTCCAGCCATGAACCCGAGAAAGCCGGACATTGCCTTTGACTCCTCCTCATCCGCCTCGATAACCTCCTCCTCCGGCCGGAGCACAAGGTTATGAAGATTTCCGCCTCCACGTCGCTGTTAAGCGGCTAATCGGCCACCGATATTTACCCCACCAAGCTTGGTGTCGACTGAGTGGAGTAGCGGTGGTCTTCCCGGGACCAGAGCGGCGGCGACTTACCGTGTACTACTCTTCCTCACTGCCGTCTACGCCTGCGCACGCGTGCCGGCTTCGTGGTCGTGGCGGCGGAGGGCGGCCCGGGGGGTGCCGGCGATCTCCTTCGTTTGCTCCTGCGACAGTACATCGAAGAGAGCTTTGGAGCGTGCCCGGAGCGGAGCCGCCGATGTCCCTCGTCTGCTCCTGCGACAGTACGTCCAAGAGAGCTTCGTAGCACCACGAGGCCATGGTTGAAGTGGTGCCGACAGAAGGAAGGGACCGGAGGAGAATAAGTGTGGGTCTTTGGCTATGGCTGGGAGCTGGGGCTCAAGTTAATATAGCGGGTGAATGGCAATGAGCCGCAGCAGACGGATGGACAACTGGCGCCGGAGTAGGTTCGTTGGGCGTGAATGCGGACGCTGCTTCAGTGACTTAACTGCAGATGCGTTGGGTGACTGACATGTGGGCCCAATGGGCATTTGGCCCGCATATTAGTGACACACCAATTGCATCTGCAGTTAAGTCCAGTGAATGCAGCATTGATATTCTGGAGAGACGGTGACCGTTTCACGCGCATGCGGACTGTTTGACTGGTCAACCATACAAATACGGAGCTACTCCCTCCTTTCCGGTTTATAGGGCTTATCTCAAAATTTTAGTTTTTCCAGTTTATAAGGCTCAATTTGGTTGTTTCCCATCACATGTTCAGATTCCAAGGTGCATTAAATCATTGCATGCAAGTATTGAGAGGAAATTGACCAATGCATGTACTTTATGCATGCATGCATTGCAATTAATGCATTGATAAGCATATTTTTTGAGAAAAACAAGAGCATTAATTAGGTGCTTTTGCAAACTACAAAAAGTATTCCACGACTCACCATCTACCTTGGTTGGTGAGATTTTTGAATTGAGCCTTATAAACCAGAAAGGAGGGAGTATACACTAAGCCAGCGACCGTATAATCACCATATCTCATATACAATGATCAAAGTGAGCTATCAAGACAAGTTCGATGACCGCCAATGCATTTTACTCGGTAATAAATGACCAGGATTGAAGGGGAATCCTAATTTACTTCGTCTTCTGTCCTTGAGCTCTTGACAAACCAATGCACTATACGGTTGTCCGGCCACTCCACCCCAGAGCTCTCACCAAGTGTCGTTCATGCCACCGCGCTGCACACTAACCGGTAAGGCAGCGATGGCATCCCGCCGCGCCGAGTTCCTCGCCACCCACGAATGCACACAAAATGGTAGGGAAGCGATGGCATCCCGCCGTGCCGAGTTCATCGCCGCTCGCGACCTCACAACTATGTGGGAGGAATTTTAAGATGCCAAGGCCGAATGGGCGGTAGAGCAAGAGGCGGCCAAAGCCGCACAGAGGGAGCGGAAAGTCAGAAAGCACTCAAGAAAAGAGAGGCCCGCCGCCGCAAGAAAGAAAAGGACGCGCGCGCTGCTGCGGAGAGGTCGGTGGAGATCCAAGCACGGTGGGGTGTCGCCGACAAAGCCGGGAAGGAGAACGACGGCGTCTGGCCAGCATGTGAGAAGTAGTAGTAATAGGAGTAGTAGTTAGTGTGTGTGTCTGTGTCTGAGTACGAGCATGTACCAGTACTACTAGTTACTACTGTAGTTTTTAGAGCAAATTACCAGTACATTAGCCTAGACTAAGTGGAAAAGTCCCTATCCTATGCATCAAATGGCATCTCTTTCTCTATAGGAATTGAGATGCATGTCATCTCACTTCCTATGATTTTCATATTCCTATCCTATGAACGAAAGGAGGCCTCTGTTGGAGTAAATACTGTAGCTAGCAGTACTGCTAGTACAGTAGTTTCCTTCAAGAAGCGGAATTCAACGAAGTCATGATGGTTCCTTTGTCCGAGCAACTTCAAAGTGGGAAGTGGGCCTGTGATTTGATGGCTCATTAGTCATTGTTACTGCGGCGCGATGACCTGGGTGACTCTCCCTTGGAGTTCAGCGTGCATGGCAAGTGGACCAGGATGGTCGACGTCCCACATGTTGGCGAGCGGAAGTATTCTTTCCGATATCGAGGAGCAAGGAAACCGCGTGGTAGTATCACTGCTGATTGGTTCGCAAAAAAATAGTATCACTGCCGATTTATAATTATTTTTTATTTCTGATGAATGCTAGCGTTTCAACTCTTATGACGAAGGGTGCCAAACACGGCACGTGCTGGATGTCCCACACGTCAGCGGAAGGAGTGGGACATGAACAGCATGGTAGAGCCCAGCGTAAAAAAACAGTGTGGTAGAGCGTCTCCACTTCTTCCACTTCTGGGTCGGAGACCACACGTAGTAGTACTTAGCTGTATGAACGATACAAAGTGCGACCTGGAGAGAAAGACACGTCTAGTTGGAAGGTCCCGGGGCATACATGTAAACAAATATAAAAGTTAATATGTGCCTCCAACTAATATAGTAATAGTACAGTACTTAGACACGTACTCCATAACATCACCGTGCATTGCACGTACAACATTTAGTGGTAGTACATAGTAAGAGACAAATGCCGCCCAAGAGTTCCCTTCTCGACCTACTTTTGGGTGTTTGGTAGAGTGTATGGAGGGTGCATGAGTCCATACTAGTTTAGCACAAATACACTAGAAGCATGCATGAAGAGAGCATGCATGAAGAGGGGTGTTGAGTTGAGCATGCATGAAGAGGGAACAACTATGCTGAGACGAGAACGCAACCAAACACACCCTGTATGCCACGCATGTTCATACCATTTGTGCCTTTCTACTCCACTTACTGCGCTACATTACTCAGGTTCGTACGTCCACTCCTGGGTACATGTCCGTCTCGTAGTTCCAGTGCCACGTGTTCTTCATATAGATGGAACGATCGTTGCATAACACGTGCGCCTTGATGCTAGATGTCTCGCGTGTTGGCAAAAGGATGAACAAAGCTCACGTAAAAAAATAGAGTGGAAGAACATAGATTCCGGACGACCGAGAAGGAGCAAGGAACCTCGTGGTGGAGCGTCTGCACTCATAATATTTAATATTATTCAGCGATATAAAATTAACCAATCATCTCCACAGTGGACTGGAAGAGTACGAAACACGGCAGCCCAGTGTAGTTACATCATACTAGTACATGGCTAACCCACGCTATCACCATATTTCTTGGCTTCCGTGCGACACCTATCTCTAGTAATCCAGCAGCCTGTATCGCTTCTCCCTCCTCGTCTCTATCAAAGTGCGGCGGGCTGGCGTTTCTGCCGTCTATTGAGGTCGGTTAACTATCACATGTTAGCGACATGCCAAGAGCATTCTAAAAAAATTCCTTTCACGTTCCGTTTTCAAAAAGAAAAAAATCCTTTCACGTACGAATTTGCCTGTATGCTTTGAGCAACTTGCATGTCCTATACTGCTCCTGTTTGATACTCTAACTTAGCTAGAGGTTAGACTAACTCATGACTAACCCTGAACTAACTTTAGCCAAAGAGGTGTTTGGGTGACAGGGTTAGATTAACAATAAATGCACTTCATGGATAGAGAAAAGTGATTTTTTTACTGGTCCCAATGAGAACTATCTCCAGTTAGCACCTCTTGGGTGGGATAGTTTTTTTTGGTGGGTTCAGTGCAACTTGCTCCAATTTAAACCCTCATGCTTGGATACTTTAGGGCTATTTGAGCCCCAACTAGCTCAAACTAACTCTAACCCATGGATCCAAACAGGGCCTATGGCCAGTCTCGACGCGGAGCAGTCACGTGCACCGGGAAGCGGCGCTCTCTCGACCGTCGCGCCACTTCAAAGCCGGCGCCAGTGAGAGGTCGCCTCCGCTCTGGCCGGGCATTAATGCGGCACTGACGCTCCAGGCGATGCTGACCGTTTCACGCGGGAAGCGCGCGCTGGCAAGGGAGTATAGGTTTTGAACCGTTTCAGGTGTAGTAGTAATGGTAGTTTGCAAAACTACTCAATTATTGCACTCAGTTTCCTAAGAAATTGTGGTAAAAAACGTTACTCCACAGCCTGCTTCCCTTCTCCTTCCTGCTCGTGATTTACGTGGCCATGTTAACGTGGTTGTGTCAAAAAATGTCACTTCCTGCTCGTGATTTGCGTTATATAATTACAAGCAAGATTCTCGTGCATTGCACGGAACATCAATATGCATTTTTTTACAAAACACCTGTTGTGATTGACCCATGCAGGAGTAATCCCATGTGTAAAAACTAATGATATCTCGAGAATTTTATCGGAAAACTGGTATCTCGAGAATGTCATCGAAAAAATGAAAGATGAGAGATAAGGCGAGGAGGAGTGGAGTATGGTGGTGACTGGTGGTCGGAATGGGCGGAGGCATGGGGATGGACGGCGCCGGCAGGCGGCAGCGGCCACCATGCATGCTAGATTGTTCCAGAGACTTATTCCTTTTTTAATTGCTGAGCAATGAGGTTGCAGGAGATAATGATGTGGAGAGAGGTGCGGGTATCTTTTGTAAAATTATCATAGTTTGCTTCCTATCCATCAGATATAGATCATACGGTCTGTATTACAAGATGGCAGGCACACCATCATCGCCAACTCGTTTTTTTATAAGGGTATACATATGATAAGTTTGCTGACTACTAAAGTAAAGTGGAATCTGTCCATGTTATGCAAGTAAATGAAGGTGATTTTTTATCATACGGGTAAGGTTGGATGAAGGGTGGTAGGAACAAATGCTCCGCCTAGAGCATGCGTGTGTGAGATGGAGTCTTAGTGTGTGTGTGGTGTGTGTGAGAGAGAGAGAGAGAGAGGAGAGAGAGATGGAGTCTTAGTTTGTGTGTGTGTGAGAGAGAGAGAGAGATGGAGTCTAAGTATGTGTGTCGGGGTGTGTGTGTGTGTGTGTGTGTTTGTGTGTGTGTGTGTGAGAGAGAGAGAGATATGGAGTCTTAGTGTGTGTGGGGGGGGTGCGTGCGTGTGTGTGTGTGTGTGTGTGTGTGTGCGTGTGTGTGTGTGTCCCGGGGTCCTCTGTGGCGGATGTAATTGAAGTGTGCATGGCTTCATCATAGAGAGGTGATGTGTATGGCAGAGGCCACCAACGATGGGGTGCGAGAGAGAAAATGCCCGTAGGAGGGAAGAGAAGGTGCGTGCGCGTGAGAGGAGTCGACATCGAGAGAACGTGTTTGTTCGAGAGACACCACGGAAGACTACTATATATCGATGGTGCATGTAGGCGGGAATTAAACAAAGGGATGGTCTTATTGGTTTCGGGGATATATGGGAAGAGTGAGAGGCGCGCGGGGCGGGGGGGGGGGGTAGCTAGAAGGAGATTGTTAAGTGTGAGTGTGTGTTTTGCCCATCCAGGCGGAAGTTATGTGCACAAAAGAGGAGAACGATTCGATGTGGCGTTAGGATTGAGGGTAATTAACTACGTATGGACACATAGAGACCTTGAACGTGCATGTGTGAGAGGTATACATGTATACGTGGGATGTGTGTGTGTGCGCGCGCGCATGATCGAGATAAAAGAAAGAAGACATAAGTCCTAAGATCAACGACATGGGAGAGACGGATCGGTATGACAATATGCATGCATGTGAGAATGCAGGGAAGAAGGCCCGACAATTGAGCATGTGTTTTTGTCTTTAAGAGATAGTGGCGTGGGCTGGAGCATGCATCTATGGCGAGCAGAGGGGGTGAGGCGCAACGATTGTGCAAAAGAGATCAACCTATAAATGCATATGTATGGATAGACATATATAGTGTGGGTGATAGGAAGCAAGACTCCGTGCGAGAAAGAAATGTTAACGGAGAAACTACAGATAGATACCGAGATGGAGATGCTAGCTAGAGAGACATCCGTTAGTTTGGGTGTCGGAGATGACCGTCGGGTGGTTCAAAGGGTGAAGTTATATATGTGTGTGAGAGGGCACTTGACTGCATGCATGTAGAGAGAAACATATGTAGTGTGCGTGATAGGAATCAAGAGTGAGGGCGAGAAAGAAGGTTGATGGAGAAACATATAAATAGAAAGATAAAGATCCTAGCTAGTGTGCGCTAGAGATAGGAGTCGAGTGAATCAGAAGGCTGGGTTATGTGTGTGGGTGTGAGAGATATAGAGAGAGGGTGCATGTGAGTCACATACAAACAAATATCAGAGAGAAATGAGATCCAGAGAGACGGAGTTTTGTGTCTGCGAGAGAGAAAGATATTTCACAATGAGAGTGATAGCTAGAGAGACATATGAGGGAACGCAAGATATCTCTAGGGAGAGAGGGTGTGTTTGAGAGACATACAAGAGAACAATGGAGAAATATGAGACCCTGGGAGACAGAGTTTGTGTTTGTGTGTGAGAAAGAGATATTGAAGAGGAAGAGTCGTAGGTTCTCATATCTAAGGAGCGAAAGACATCTCTGTATGAGGGGTGTGCGAGTGGCACACATGGGAATAGTTGAGAGAAATGAGACCCCGGGAGACAAAGTTTTGTGTTTGTGTGAGAGAAAGAGATTCCACATGGAGAATCATAGCTAGAGACACATAGCAGGGAGCGAGATATACTTAGAGAGAGATAGAGTGATGAAGGTCGATGGAGAGAGTACCGTCAGTGTGTTACGAAGATAAAAGATCATTGTCGACATACAGGTAGCACGAGAGATGCCTGAGAGACGATGAACGCGTATAGGTCCAGAGAGATAGTCCTATATAAGCATGAGTGATAGCTATATGAGACGAATATCTGGATTAAAGGGGATTCAAATATTTAAACTGGAGATCACGACATCGATAATATCATAATGCAAATTGGTGTATCAAACATGCATATTCATTTGAATTTGGGCACACGTGTAATGTTATATAGTTTATCAATATTGGTGATCCATAGATTCTTCAATTACAAACAATGCATGGTTTATATGCAATTAGTGTCTAAACGGGATTACACTATATGTTGCGTGTGTGAAACACATTATACATGTTTGAGAAGTTAAAAAAACCCGCATGAAACACACATTAATTGGAGACAGTTAGCGAGGAATGCATACATTGGATTTCAACATAAAGTGGTTTCAAATATTTGAAAATCCAAATTGATGGATACAACCTTATGAATCTGAGATCATGCCATTTGTAAACCATATTTATGTATAAATGGTGTTGTGCTTTTGAAAGTATATATGTAAAAAAATGATGTATATAGAATGTAATTCCAATTGAAAATGGATCCCGCCCGAAAAAAATAGTAGAATACAAACGGGATTCGAATTGAGTTGGCACGGTAAACGTGCACTGTGCAAAATTTGAACGAAGCGGGGAAAGTCGCAATAACCGCCCGAAACCAAAATCTGCGAGATGGAAATTACTACTGCCTATCCCTGCCGCGCAAAGCCTATCTGCTGGATTTCTATAGGTTTCGATAGGGGTAGGTTTGTAATTTCACCCAAACGTGATGTAACCGCCTCTCACCCGGATTCATACATGGTGGGCGCCAAAACACTGTGTGCCCTCGGCCGAAATCGACTCCCTCCCCGATTCATATTCATACACGGTGGGCGCCAAAAACAAACTCTCATCGGCAAATATTCGGTGTATGCGAGATTACCGTCCTATCCCCAACCGACTAATGTTGCTGTGATGTACGTAGTAGAAATTTGAAACGGGGGCTAAGTTTGTAAATTTCCTCGCATTTGAGACAAGCGCGCCCTGACTACATGGTTTCCCCCTTCCTCTCTACCTCCCTTTTCCCCATTCGTATTCCGTGGGCGCCAAAACACCCTCTCCACCCCACCCTCCTCCATCCGCCGCCGTCCGCCACCCCATCCACCGCAGTCCTCCTCCACCATGCCGGAGCTGATACCCCGACGCTGCCGTCCATTACAAGAGATCGACCTCTCTCATCCATGCCTTCGGATCGGGATCCTTGCATCCCGTCCTCTCGCTTCATCCCCACCGTCGTCCACCTTGCCGGCGCTACTCCTATGACCGTCTCGTCCACCGTGCCCCGCCGCCACCGTCTACCCTCCTAGATCTGCTTCCACGCCGCTGACAGCCCTCGCTACCGCAGCACCGTCAAATTCTCACCAGATGCATACACGGCGCCGCACCAGAGGCGGTACTCTTTCATATCTACTCAACTTATTTATCGCAGCAAGAAAATAGGTCGCCACTGCTTTACTCTGATTTCTTGTCTTGGTTGCGAAGTTGCCTTTGTCCGGTTTGCACCTCCAGATCCGCCATGGCACGCTCAACACTATACTCCCAATGCTTATGGTTTTCCCCTTTTATATTCCACACTAGTTAAATCACAGTAGACTAAATTTCAAAATTGGGTCAGTCTTTCAGAGCTTGCCGGAGTTCACCAGTGCGATCCAAGGGGCTCGGGTGGTTGTGGGGCCTCGCCGAACGAAGAAAACTCGACATGGGTGGGGGGTGGGGTGGCGGAGGAACACAGGCGGTGGGGGCCGGTGGTCCAGCCGGCGGCCCGTGCAGTGTTCTGTATGGGAAGAATCACAGACGAGGAAGAAGAAGGGTTAGGAGACGTAGGATCTTCATCCAACCGCCTGAAATGGTCGAGAGACAGCTAGGAGTTGCATTCTTAATGCGCTCTGGTTCATCATGTGTGGGCACTGCGCAACCAACATTTTATTATCCAAAATCTGCTTGCTCTTCTTTACCATGTTCGATAGTGCTGGCCTGTACGCGATCGATAGGCTTTCAATTACTAGCGACAATACAACACCGTATTTTCAAGCCAGTTCCACTTTCCCGATTTATATATCGTGGTTATGGTGTACCCCTGTTATGTACACTATGATCTTCCTAGTTGTTGTGTGCTCTTGTTATCATGGTTTGGCAATAAACTATCTATACAATATATTATGAACCTATCATCTGCCAGCTATCCTTACTTCTGGAGCCTATTTTATTGTGTACTTGTGCCAGATTATATAAATGCACGCACGATATTACAGCACACATGAGCTCTCTATATTAGAATATCATCTGCATTACAAAGATAATCTCACAACTATTTATGTTTTCATGGTTCTCAGATATTATACGCTATTACAGTGAATATCAGAATCCGCGCATCAAAAGAATATTGTGGAACACTGCAATGACTTACAAAATTGGCACCAAGGCATTGAGTGCCATTTTGTAAGCAATGAAACTCGTACGCTCCCCACCTGTTGATTCTTGTTCAGAATATCATTCTAATGACTATTCTAACCTCGAGGAGTCAAAGGCAGATGGCCTGTCCTGTTCACCCATCAAGGTGCCTGTTCTAATTTGGCAAGGTTTTATTGATTGCGCGTATCTTGCATATGTTGTCTTGCATTTCTTCTACTTTGTTGCACCACCATCTGCTTAGTTTACTCATCATATAACTCGAGATGCTATGCCCATCCATTATCAATACATATTCCATCTGTCGTCATACCATGTTTTTCCACTCAAATGTTGTTCTTGTGCATCAGACATCAAAAAGGAAGAGGGTGATTGCCGAACCCGAAGGAGCACCAGCAAAGTCCTTGAAAAACATGGTGGTGCCAGAAAAATCAGACAACGCCCCACTTATATTGGTTGTACAACCAGTGACACAAAACATAGGACCGACTCCAGCAGACTGTACCCATACTTCACTGGCCACACCACTAGCCCCACCACACAGGACCTGCACTCCAGCAAAAGGTATACCAATTTCATTTGCCATAGCACCAGCCGTACCATAGAAAAATCCCACTCCAGCAAAAAGTACAGCAAGTCCACCGGCCGAAGACCTACCCAACTGCAGAGACGGCCAATTCCTGCAGATTGGAACCCCATTCCATTTATTCCTAGTTTAAAATACAATGCTTTCAATGTTGTTAGGGACTACGTGCATATATTCCCATCATGTGAAGATTATAGTGAAGACAAACACCATTTTCACATCTTCCTGTCCAACTTACGTGTAAGTGCTATTATTCATGGTTATTATTTTCCTGTTTTCTGCTGATCGAACACATCAATGATTTACATTACATTGTTGTAACTAGGTAAGGGTCAATCTGGATAGTCATGACGAGCAAAGCTTGCTTGTGCTTTTCAAGGAAGCATTGCAGTAGTATCGGTGTTACCTGAGGAAATCACACTTTGATGGCAAGTCTATAAACGAATTTCCGGTAAAGTCTCATGTGCTAAATTTAGAACACATTGAATGGAAAAACCTTGTTATGCACTGGTCTCGTTCCCAGGATGAGGTATTGTCTATGAAATCACATGAAAATTTGAACTTCTACTTTTCCACATGTGCCTTATGGATCTTTTTTGCAGGAAATCAGCTTGAAGAAGAATTCCGGTTTGAAAAGAACGACATGATATCGCAAATATGCTGCCCGCTGCTTTGCTCTTGTTAGTACTTGTTGTCCTGTATCACTGTACTTGCATACATACCTAGTTCATTATGTGACAGCAGTATGCATGATAGCTTGCTTATCAATTGTTCGCTCCAAATTATCTGATCTGTATGAATGGTTACATTAGTGTAGAATATATCCAATGCCAATGAATTGTTTTAGCTCTGCATTGTTCTTGTAAGTACATGTTGTCCTTTATCAGTGTACTTATATTGACAGGTAGTTGTTCATGTACCATCACTCTGCAGCTTATTTTCTTTTGCCCTCCATTTTCTACACATCAGATTTATATTTACTCTTACCATAAGGTTGGTACTGAAGAAGTTTAGCTGTGCATTGCTCTTGGCTATGCCTTTTGCCTATATCGCTGCACATAGATTTATAGCTACTTGGTTATGTAGCATCACTCTTCATCTTATCTTAAATATTCTCCATTTTTTCGTATATTATCACATCTATATTTACTCTTAACAAAATGTAGAATAAAGGCAATGCTTATGAAGAACATCCTGTGGTAAACTTCTTGAATTGCCCCCCCCCATCAGCATGGACAAGGGCTTTATAGAGCCTGTCTTCACCAGTAATGTAAGTTTGTCCTTCTCAAGCCTTCAAACTTTGTTGTGTATATTTGGTTAGGCATGACTGCAACAGCTGTTTATTTTTGGTGTTTGCATCAAATTGCATGTTTAAAGTTTATTATGTAGTTCATAAACAAAAGTTTGTCCTTCTCAATTTAAGTTTTCAGTTGTACAACCAAGTTCCTTCTTCATACCATGTAAATTAAACTATACAGAGCAAGTGATCTTCTTTTGTACTGCATGTATGCTTCTGTTCTTCATCCATAATCCAGTGGTGTGGTGAACCTACCCACTACAGCACAATCTCATATTCTGCAATGTCTTAACTATGAACAATGTCATATCACTCTACTATTATTTAAACCGCCTCTTTATTTGCCAATCTGAAATGGGATAAATTGACAGCACACTAACCATTGATACTTATGAGTTCTTGATCTGTAATCTAGTGGTGTCGTGAAGCTGCCAACTCCTTCACAATGTCAATTCCTACCATGTCTTGACCTGAACAATACCATATTGTGTTAATGCAATTTTAAACTGTGTCACTTTATTCGTCAGTAAGAAATGTGATGAATTGTCAGCACTGATACTTTTATGTGCAAAACATGTCATCTGTCTACTTGTTTATCTTTCAGAGTGAGGAAGATATAAGTGTTGAACAAGCGCAGTCTCATCATCTTGCTCAGCTTCTTGCGCTGCAGCTCCCCAGCAGGGCTAACCTTTCTTGAACTCTATTGAAGTGCTGTCGGTTTTGTATATTATTTTGTCGGCGTGTTTATTTGCACTGGTGGCGATCTTTGATGCCCAGTGTATGTAATCTGCTGTCTGCTTGTGCGTTATTATCATAGTGGCGAACTTTGATGCCCAGTGGATGTAATATGCCGTAATTTCTTTATTGTATAATCTAGATTTTTTTCTTATTCACGATGTTGCAGTTATTTTACTGTATATATATCATGTCTTCACAGTAAACCGGCCAAACCGTAAAATTACGATACATAATCGGGCCGTCATGCAATCACGATGTATGATCCACATCATGGGCCCCGTCAAACTGGCCCACTACTAGATTCGGGCCTTTAATAGGCCGAGTAACCCCCAGCCCTCTTTTCGCAAGAAAACTCAATGGGCTTTTAGGAGGGTGAGAAGTAGGCTGGGCCTGAAACGTGCGGAATAGCTCACGGGCCGGCGGCAACCCGAAATGGACCCCGACCCATGATTGTGCGAATCAATTCACGGGCTTTTAACAGGCCAAAGTTGTCTCGGTCCTTGTTTGGCCCAATCAGATATCGGCTGCGAGTAAGCCGGATGCAAACCGGGCCATAGTTAGGCCCAACTATATGACAGGCTTTTAACAGGCCGAAATTAATATAGGGCCAAAATGTTAAATGGGCCCTTAACAGGCCGAAACTAATATCAGACCGAATTACTAAATGGGCCTTTAGCAAGTGGGCCCACACGCATAGCGTCCAGTCAACGGGTCAAATCTGATATGGGCCATAATTGAGCCCAAAGCCTCTTAAAGGGCCGGACTTGATCTGGGCCGTGATTTGGCCCAGAATGTGGGAGGCTTTTAACGACCGGATCTTATATGGGCCATTACTAGGCCCGGAACGTGGCAGGCCATTAATGGACCGGATCAATTATGGGCCGGCATTTGGCCCAAAACATGGCATTCCAGTTAATGGGTCGGCCTACTAGGGTCCTCAAAATCTTGTGGGCCTACAGCTGGGCCGGCCCATTAATGTCGGCGAAATCTCGTGGGCCTTTAGCTGGGCCGGCCCATTGTGATCCACAAGAATTTTGGGGGCCTTTACCTGGGATGGCCCATTATGGCACACAAAAATCTTGTGAGCCTTTACCTGGGCTCACCTATTATGGCCTGCAAAATCTTGTGGGCCTTTAGCTAGGCCAGCCCATTATAGTCCGCAAAATCTCGTGGGCCTTTAATTGGGCCGGCCCATTATGGGCCGCCAAATCTTGTGGGCCTTTAGTTGGGCCGGCCCATTTAAACTTGATTGGCCGTGCCACATGTCGACGTATCATAGGCGCCTTCTGTCCAATGAGTGGATGACATCTGTCCCAACGATGAGCCGACACGTGTTTCCTCCAGCCAATGATGATTTTACAAGTGCTTTTCTTTAATGCCTTTCTAGCTAGGCATGATGATGGCAATGATGCTCACATAAAAGATAAGAATTGAAACATAACGGGAGCATCATGAAGCATATGACTAGCATATTTAAGCCTAACCCACTTCCTATGCATAGGGATTTTGTGAGCAAACAACATATGGGAACAATAATCAACTAGCATAGGAAGGCAAAACAAGCATAACTTCAAGATTTTAAGCATATAGAGAGGAAACTTGATATTATTGCAATTCCTACAAGCATATGTTCTTTCCTCGTAATAATTTTTAGTAGCATCATGAATGAATTCAACAATATAACCATCACATAAAGCATTCTTTTCATGATATACAAGCATAGAATTTTTATTACTCTCCACATAAGCAAAAATCTTCTTATTCGGAATAGTGGGAGTATCATAAGAGACTCGAATACTATAAATTGTTTCCATATTAAAAGAGTAATGTTCAGAAAAAGGGTAATCATAATCATGACAAGTTTTATAAATATAATCATCACTACTTTTTATAGCATAAGTTTCATCACAATAATCATCATAAGTAGCAACTATGTTCTCATCATAATCAATTGAAACCTCTTCCAAAATAGTGTATTCATCACTAAATAAAGTCATGACCTCTCCAAATCCACTTTCATAAATATTATAAGATTCAACATCCTCCAAAATAGTGGGATCATTACTTCCTAAAGTTGACACTCTTCCAAACCCACTTTCATCAATATAACCATCATAAATACGAGGCATGCTATCATCATAATAAATTTGCTCATCAAAACTTGGGAGGCTAAAAATATCATCTTCATTAAACATAGCATCCCCAAGCTTGGGACAAACATTAATTGCAGAAAATATATTATCAAATATGTTATCCTCATCAAACATAGCTTCCCCAAGCTTGGGCCTTTTCATATCATAAGCATAATCACTCTCATCATTAATAGTATGGATAGCACCAATAGTATAGTAATTATCATCATCACAATGAGTAATAGGAGCAACATTATTTGGGAGGGATACCTTTCTACCTTTGCTTATCCGTATTTCCTTTTTCTTCTTCACATCATGTGTGGGTTTAACCCTCTTTTTTGAGCTCCTTATTAATGGGATTGGTTGAATAGAAGGATCATCCTCGTTACCTGATTCATCATAAGAAATAATAGGAGAATATTGGGAAGTCTCTTCCCTTTCATTAGTATTCTCTTCATCTTCTATTTGCTTTCTTTTCTTTATGTGATTGGCAATATAAGGATTTTCAATGCAATTCACCGCACAATACATATAAATATCCTCTAGATCAATATCAAGGAATTTCTCAAGGTTATATTCTGGAATATGCTTAGTTACACGTTTCATTTCTTCATAACCCAAAAGCAACCTAAGTTCATTATGATGTGCAAGGGAAATCAAGTCATCACAATTTTTGGACATGATTCGATCATGAAACAATTTGCATCCGAGATTTAAATGACCATGTTCATTGCAAAGTTCACGAGTATGGCAAATAAATTTTAAATTTTCAGCACAAACAACTAGCCTTTCTTGCAACCATTTGGTTTCTAAATACTTATGCCTCTTGCAAAATCTATCTTCCCTATTTGGTGTGTACTTACAAACTCTATGCACTCCACAAAAATTGACATGCTTATAAGAGACATTTTCATCATGACTAGTGCAATCATCATTAGTACCATGGATATTCAAAGAGTTCATACTAACAACATTGCAATCATGTTCATCATTCAAAGATTTAGTGCCAAACATTTTATAGACTTCTTCTTCTAGCACTTGAGCACAATTTTCCTTTCCATCATTCTCACGAAACATATTAAAAAGATGAAGCGTATGAGGCAAACTCAATTACGTTTTTTTGTAGTTTTCTTTTATAAAATAAACTAGTGATAAAACAAGAAACTAAAAGATTCGATTGCAAGATCTAAAGATATACCTTCAAGCACTAACCTCCCCGGCAACAGCGCCAGAAAAGAGCTTGATGCCTACTACACAACCATCTTCTTGTAGACGTTGTTGGGCCTCCAAGTGCAGAGGTTTGTAGGACAGTAGCAAATTTCCCTCAAGTGGATGACCTAAGGTTTATCAATCCGTGGGAGGCGTAGGATGAAGATGGTCTCTCTCAAACAACCCTGCAACCAAATAACAAAGAGTCTCTTGTATCCCCAACACACCCAATACAATGGAAAATTGTATAGGTGCACTAGTTCGGCGAAGAGATGGTGATACAAGTGCAATATGGATGGTAGATATAGGTTTTTGTAATCTGAAATTATAAAAACATCAAGCTAACAAGTGGTAAAAGTGAGCACAAACGATATTGCAATGCTAGGAAACAAGGCCTAGGGTTCATACTTTCACTAGTGCAAGTTCTCTCAATAATAATAACATAATTGGATCATATAACTATCCCTCAACATGCAACAAAGAGTCACTCCAAAGTCACTAATAGTGGAGAACACACGAAGATATTATTATAGGGTATGAAACCACCTCAAAGTTATCCTTTCTGATCAATCTATTCAAGAGTCTTTAGTAAAATAACACGAAGCTATTCTTTCCGTTCGATCTATCATAGAGTTCGTACTATAATAACACCTTAAGACACAAATCAACCAAAACCCTAATGTCACCTAGATACTCCAATGTCACCTCAAGTATCTATGGGCATGATTAGACGATATGCATCACACAATCTCAGATTCATCTATTCAACCAACACAAAGTACTTCAAAGAGTGCCCCAAAGTTTCTACCAGAGAGTCAAGACGAAAACGTGTGCCAACCCCTATGCATAAGTTCATTGAACCCGCAAGTTGATCACCAAAACATACATCAAGTAGATCATGTGAATATCCCATTATCACAACAGATAAGCACGACAAGACATACATCAAGTGTTCTCAAATCCTTAAAGACTCAATCCGACAAGACAACTTCAAAGGGAAAACTCAATTCATCACAAGAGAGTAGAGGGGGAGAAACATCACAAGATCCAACTATAATAGCAAAGCTCGCGATACATCAAGATCGTATCACCTCAAGAACACAAGAGAGAGAGATCAAACACATAGCTACTGGTACATACCCTCATCCCCGAGGGTAACTACTCCCTCCTCGTCATGGAGAGCGTCGGGATGATGAAGATGGCCACCGGTGATGGATTCCCCCTCCGGCAGGGTGCCAGAACGGGCTCCCGAGAGGTTTTTGGTGGCTACAGAGGCTTGCAGCGACGGAACTCCTGATCTATTGCGCTCCTCGATGTTTTTAGGGTATATGGATATATATAGGCGAAAGAAGTCGGTCAGGGGAGCCACGAGGGCCCCACGAGGGTGGGGGCGCGCCCAGGGGGGTAGGGCGCGCCTCCCTACCTCGTGCCCACCTCGAAGCTTCCCTGATGTTTACTCCAAGTCTCCTGGATTGCTTCCGTTCAAAAAATAACTCTTCCAAAGGTTTCATTTCATTTGGACTCCGTTTGATATTCCTTTTCTTTGAAACACTGAAATAGGCAAAAAAACAACAATTTGGGCTGGGCCTCCGGTTAGTAGGTTAGTCCCAAAAATGATATAAAAGTGTTGAGTAAAGCCCATAAACATCCAAAACAGGTAATATAATAGCATGGAGCAATCAAAAATTATAGATACGTTGGAGACGTATCAACAGTGTCAGTCCAGGTTAGGTCCATTCGAATCATGCAAGTTAGAGTCCAAAACAAGGGCAAAAGTGTTTGGAAAAGTAGACACGATGGAGACGTCAACTCCCCCAAGCTTAAACCTTTGCTTATCCTCAAGCAATTCAGTTGAACAACTGAAAGTGATAAAGAAAAACTTCTACAAACTCTGTTTGCTCTTGTTGTTGTAAATATGTAAAGCCAGCATTCAAGTTTTCAGCAAAGATTATGAACTAACCATATTCACAATAACACTTAGGTCTCATGTTTACTCATATCAATGGCATAATAAATTAGCGAGCAATAATAATAAATCTCGGATGACAACACTTTCTCAAAACAATCATAATATGATATAACAAGATGGTATCTCGCTAGAATGCAGAGCACCTCTGAAGATCAAGGACTGACTAGACATTGTAATTCATGGTAAAAGAGATCCAGTCATAGTCATACTCAATATAAATTAATAGTAATGGATGCAAATGACAGTGGTGCTCTCCAACTGGTGCTTTTTAATAAGAGGATGATGACTCAACATAAAAGTAAATAGATAGGACCTTCGTAGAGGGAGGCAGGGATTTGTATAGGTGCCAGAGCTCGAGTTTTGAAACAGAGATAAATAATATTTTGGGTGGCATACTTTCATTGTAAACATAACAATCAAGAGATCTCGATATCTTCCATGCTACACACATTATAGGCGGTTCCTAAACAGAATGGTAAAGTTTATACTCCCCCACCACCAACAAGCATCAATCCATGGCTTGCCCGAAATAACAGGTGCGTCCAACTAACAACAATCCTGGGGGAGTTTGTTTGCAATTATTTTCATTTGATTATGGGTTGGGCATCTCGGTTACCGGCCATTTTCTCGTGAGTGAGGAGCGGAGTCCACTCCTCGTGAGAATAACCCACCTAGCATGGAAGATATAGACAACCCTAGTTGATACATGAGTTGTTCAAGCATAAAAACAGAATTTCATTTGAAGGTTTGGAGTTTGGCACATACAAATTTACTTGGAATGGCAGGTAGATACCGCATATAGGAAGGTATGGTGGACTCATATGGAATAACTTTGGGGTTTACAGAAGTGGATGCACAAGCAGTATTCCCGCTTAGTGCAAGTGAAGGCTAGAAAGAGACTAGGAAGCGACCAACTAGAGAGCGACAATAGTCATGGACATGCATTAAAATTAATAGACATTGAGTGCAAGCATGAGTATGATATAATCCACCATGAACATAAATATCGTGGAGGCTATGTTCATTTTGTTTCAACTACATGCGTGAACATGTGCCAAGTCAAGTCACTCGAATCGTTCAAAGGAGGATACCACCCTATCATACCACATCACAACCATTTTGATAGCATGTTGGCACGCAAGGTAAACTATTATAAACTCCTAGATAATTAAGCATGGCATAAGCAACTATAATCACTAATTGTCATTGCAAACATGTTTCATTCATAATAGGCTGAATCAGGAACGATGAGCTAATCATATTTACAAAAAGAAGATAGGTCGAGTTCATACCAGCTTCTCTCATCTCATTCAGTCCATCATATATCCTCATTATTGCCTTTCACTTGCACGACCGAACGGTGTGGATAATAATAATAGTGCATGTGCATTGGACTAAGCTGGAACCTGCAAGCATTTAATACAAATCATAAGACAAGGTAATATGGGATCTTGGTTAATTCAACAATGATGCATATGAGAGCCACTCAACATTTTCATCATGGTCTTCTCCTGTCGACCCCCAAAGAAAAGAAGTAAAACTATTTACATAGGAAAGCTCCCAACAAGCAAAAGAAGAACAAGAAATCTTTTTGGGTTTTCTTTTAATTGCTACTACTATAAGCATGGAGAGTAAACTAGCTAAAAGCTATAACTAATGTTTTTTTATCTTAAGGTTATTCAAACACACAAGAAGAAAGCTAGAAAAATATAATAAACTAGCATCAATCTTAGAATGAAAAAGTATGAGCACCGACAACTGGCCTGAGTGTGTGAACATGTAATGTCAGTGAGAAATACGTACTCCCCCAAGCTTAGGCTTTTGGCCTAAGTTGGTCTATGGCCACTGCTGGCCTGGCGGATATCCAAAGTCGTAGTCGGGGTTGTACTGAGATGCAGCAGCTACTGCCTAACGAGCTGCAGCTTGGAGGCGAGCTGCCTCCGTCCTCCTCTCATATTGGTTTGCCTCCTCCCTGGTTATAAAGTATCTCCTTTTTGCCCAAAAGTCAAAGAAAGTGGGAGCAGGGAGAGCAACATGGACAGTACACCGTCTGTCAAAGATTAGTCGGTACTGGAGGAACTGTTCATTCCTCTCAAGAAACTAATGGCTAACCATGGCACTATAATCTAGATAAGCAGGAGGCAACTCCATGTCACTTCCATGTATGGGTACACCAAGATAATTAGCTACGCGAGTTGCATAAATCCCACCAAGCAAATCTCCACATGTACCATTAAGATGCAGCCTTCGTGCAACAATGGCCCCAAGTTATATTGTTTATCACCTAATACCGCACTCTTGAGGACACTAAGATCAGGAACACACATGTGACAAGATTCATCTTTACCATTAATGCATCTACCTATAAAGAGAGTGAATAATGTATGGAGGGGAAATGAATGCTCCCTATGGTAGCTTGTGTGATTTCTCTGGATTCACCCACAGTGATACTAGCAAGAAAGTCTTTATATTTAGATTTATGAGGTTCACTAAAATTGCCCCACTGCGGGAGTTTACAAGAAGTATTAAAATCTTCTAGGTCCATGGTATATGACTTATCATAAAATCAAATAAAACAGTGTGAGAATTGCGCGAAGATGTAAATTTAAACCTTCTCACAAAGGAACCAGTAAGGTAGTAGTACTGTAGGCACTTATCTGACACAAAGTCCTCAAGATCAGCATTACGCACATATGCATCAAATTCATCCTTGATGCCTTCTTGGACAATAAACTCCTCTGACGGCCATTCACAAGGCCGCACTTGAGCTTCCCTCGGTGGTTCATCGTCCGGCTCACGTATTGCGGGCCTCGGTCCTTGCTTCCTTGGAGAACCACCTTGGTACATTTTCCTAAACATATTTCTTCCTCTGAAAAATTTCTGAAATTTTTTAGTAACTCAAAATAAAAGTGAACCAAACTCAACAAAATTGATAGCAACTACTCCCACAAGTGCCTAGAGACTATATCATGCATTAGAACTACTTGGGACCAAATAAATTTGACATGCAAGCTCAAGAACAGGGTCACCTAGGCAGCAAAAATTTGCAATGAATAAAGCACTAGAACAAAAACTAATTGGACCATTGGAGGAGTCACATACCGAAGAACAATCCCCAAAAACAGTTTCATGAATGGAACTTTGAGCAAGGAGATCGAAAATCACAACAAAACGAGCTAGAACACGAGTTTGAGCTGTGTGATGATTTTTTCTGGAGGAAGACGAAGTGTGTGGGTGCAGGAATAAATGGAGGGGGCCACGTGGGGCCCATGAGGCAGGGGGGCGCGCCCAGGGGGGTGGGCACGCCCTAGACCCTCGTGGCCACGTGCTGGCTCCCCCTGATGTGTTCTCAGTGCCAAATATTCTCAAATATTCTAGAAAAAATCATATTTCATTTTTAGGGCATTTTGAGAACTTTTATTTTCGGGGTATTTTTTTTGTTACACGGATATATCAGAAAACAAACAGAAAAATACTATTTTTGCTTTTACTTAATCTAAATAATAGAAAGTAAAAGGAGGGTACAGAGAGTTGTTCTTTCTAACTTCATCCATCTCATGCTCATCAAAAGGAACCCACTAACAAGGTTGATCAAGTCTTGTTAACAAACTCTTTTCGAATAACATGGAACTAGAGAAATTTCGAATAACACTAGGTTACCTCAACGGGGATGTGTACATTCCCAATAATAAGAATAACATATTTCTTCCTGACAGTAGGAAGAGGAAATTCAAAACCTCCAATAGTAATCGTTGAAATTTTTCCAATACAATTGATACTGTGGACTTGAGGTTGTTTCCTCGGAAAGTGTACCATATGCTCATTACCATTAACATGAAAAGTGACATTGCCTTTGTTGCAATCAATAACAGCCCCTGCGGTATTCAAAAAGGGTCTACCAAGGATAATCGACATACTATCGTCCTCGGGAATATCAAGAATAACAAAGTCTGTTAGAATAGTAATGTTTGCAACCCTAACAAGCACATCCTCACAAACACCGGCAGGTATAGCGGTTGATTTATCGGCCATTTGCAAAGATATTTCAGTAGGTGTCAACTTATTCAAATCAAGTCTACGATATAAAGAAAGAGGCATAACACTAACACCGGCTCCAAGATCACATAAAGCAGTTTTAACATAGTTTTTTTTAATGGAGCATGGTATAGTTGGTACTCCTAGTTTCTTAGGTATCCCACCCTTAAAAGTATAATTAGCAAGCATGGTGGAAATTTCAGCTTCCAGTATCTTTCCTTTATTTGTAACAATATCTTTCATATACTTAGCATAAGGATTCATTTTAAGCATATCAGTCAAGAGCATACGCAAAAAGATAGGTCTAATCATTTCAGCAAAGCGCTCAAAATCCTCATCATCCTTTTTCTTGGATGGTTTAGGAGGAAAAGGCATGGGTTTCTGAACCCATGGTTCTCTTTCTTTACCATGCTTCCTAGCAACAAAGTCTCTCTTATCACAATGTTGATTCTTTGATTGTGGCTTATCATGATCAACAGCAGGTTGAATCTCTACATCATTGTTATTGCTAGTTGAGCATCAATGTCGGTGTCAAAACCGGCGGATCTCGGGTAGGGGGTCCCGAACTGTGCGTCTAGGAGGATGGTAACAGGAGACAAGGGACATGATGTTTTACCCAGGTTCGGGCCCTCTTGATGGAGGTAAAACCCTACGTCCTGCTTGATTGATATTGATATTGTGGATGTTTACAAGAGTGGATCTACCACGAGATCAAGGAGGCTAAACCCTAGAAGCTAGCCTATGGTATGATTGTAATGGTTGTTGTTGTGTCCTACGGACTAGAGCCATCCAGTTTATATAGACACCGGAGAGGGCTAGGGTTACATAGAGTCGGTTACAATGGTAGGAGATCTACATATCCGTATCGCCAAGCTTGCCTTCCACGCCAAGGAAAGTCCCATCCGGACACGGGACGAAGTCTTCAATCTTGTATCTTCATAGTCTTGGAGTCCGGTCGATGATGATAGTCCGGCCGATGATAGTTCGGCTGATGATGGTAGTCCGGCTATCCGGACACCCCCTAATCCAGGACTCCCTCAGTAGCCCCTGAACCAGGATTCAATGACGATAAGTCCGGCGCGTATATTGCGTGGCATTGCAAGGCGGGTTCCTGCTTCGAATGATAGAAGATTGTGAACACCAGGATAATGTCCGGCTCTGCAAAATAAATTCCACATTCCACCGTAGAGAGAATAATATATACACAAGTTCAATCTGCTGATGTTTTTTGCGGCATGACGTCACGCCACTACCAAGCCATTACTTGAATCGTTTTTTACTCTACCACCTTAGCGCGTTTAGCGAAGCGGTTTCCTTGGCACGTCTTGTCGAAGTAGAGATCGTGTTCCCCCTTAATCCGGGATTCTCATCAATACGGACGTGGGTAACCCAACCGCGCCCATCGCCACGCCCCCTCTATCGAAGGCGAGTCTCAAACGGTCACGGAGACGGCTCTTGGTATCCTCCCCCTTTATAACGGGACCAAGGCTCGTTTCTTTTCATCAATCCTCCATCGAATCCTCTCCCCGCTCCAAGTTCCAGCACCTAGAGCTCCAGATTCGAGCGCTTCAGACCTTCAACGATGTCCGGTTCCGACCTCCAGGGCCGGTGGATGCCCTCCTCCGTCACGGAGGAGGACGTGCTAAAGCTGCGGGAGGCCAAGTACCTGGCTTATGAGATTTCGCACAGGTTGCCTGCCGAAGGGCAGGCCATCCCCACCCCCGAGCCCGACGAGTACGTCGTCTTTGTATCCCACCTCCATCGGGGTTTAGGCTTCCCGATGGATCCTTTTGTGAGAGGGCTCCTGTTTTACTATGGGTTGGAATTCCACGATTTGGCTCCGGAGTCCATCCTCCATATTTCCGCATTTATTGTCGTCTGCGAAGCCTTCCTCCGCGTCGCCCCTCACTTCGGCCTGTGGCTGAAGACCTTCAATGTGGCACCGAAGATGATCGGGGGCGTCAAGCGGAGTGCGGCGGGGCAGCCATAAGTAGGAGGGCCGATGCCCCGTGGCCCGCTGGCTCCTTCCAAGAGGAGCTCGGCCCGTGGCAGCAAGAGTGGTTCTATATTACTGTTCCGAGGGGCCGCAGACAAAAGCCGCCGCCCTTATTCCGCCCGGGACCTCCACGACGATTGATGTCGTGGGTCACCCAAGGGCTCAACTAGGGGCCGTCAAAGGACGTGCCCCTACTGCAGGGCCGGATTCGAGATCTCCAAACGAGGGAGGTTGATATGGTGGTGGTAATGCAGGTTATGCTGATTAGGCGTCTCCCGCCCTGCAAACGCCGCCCTCTCCGGCTGTGGGAGTTCAATCCAGAGGGCCCACGGATTCTTCAACACTTCATGGGTATGACACCCCTGGAGATGTACAAATTATTCTTCGGATCGCAAGAGGCGCGTCCGGAATTGACCAAGGATGTTGGCCTAAGCTGCAATCGCCCGGATACTCAAGTAAGTAGTTCCAAGTCCGGACATACCGTTTGTTTGCCTTTCGATGATTCACCTTATGACCAACTTCCTTCTACACAGGAGAGGATAGCGGAAGCAAAATTAATATGGTGTCCGGCCCCCCTCCCCGAGACCGCGCCGGATTCCGTACTGGTCCGGATGCTTGAGGTTGCGCCTCCAGAGGAAGACGAAGGGGAAAGCAGGAAAGCTACTGCCTCGCCTAAGGAGTCTCTTGAAAGAGGGGGGATCGAGAATCCCTCCCTCCAAGGGGAGAAGAGGACTGCCTCCGAGGACCCGGGGGCAAAAGCCCCTAAACGGGGGAAGAAATCTTCGCCAGAGGGTCCTGCGTCCGGGGAGGCCCCGGCCGCACACTCTCCCTTAAAGAATCAGCCCTCCAACGAGCCGTAAGTAGAAAGAAAGGAGTTTTATAATAAGGGACATCCCTATTTGTGCTTCTGAGGATAACTAAAGTTTTTACCTTGTAGTTCGGATCTCCGTCCTTCGCAAATGAGCTCGTCTTCGGGGGACCTTCGTCCGGAATGATGGAGAGCGAGACGCCTCCGTCCGGGGCGCCATCGGATAGGGCGGATGAGCTTGAAGTGTCGTCACGGAGGGAGCCCCCTGGTTTGGCAAAGCCGGATAGTTCGGTGCCAACTGGTGTACGGCTGAAGGATCTGCTTAAAAAGGCGTCTATCTCAGAAGATCACCACGCATTGATGAGCATGGTGATTGAAAGGATTTCGTCCGCCAAAGACGGGTTGCATAATGCCGTCAGGAGTTTGCTGGCGGGGTTTGAGGTACGTAAAAATGACACACCTTTTAACAATTTTGCATATAGAATGCGCCCTGTATAGATAGTAGCCCCTGAGACTCGGTAGGTTGTCGAAATCGACAGCGTGCCGAGGATCAAAATTGCAGGTTTTAAATTTCCGTCGTGCCGATGCAGGTGGCGGGTTGTCCGGGGGCCAGCCGGACTGATGGAGTTGCTGAACTAAAGCGGCAACTCGCTGTTGCGGATGCGAACATCACGCTGGTCCACAGGCGACTTGATGAGTCGCAAGGTAAGTGTTTCTATGCGGTCACTTGGTAAGGGGGCCGAAGCCAGCTCCTTACAACATGTGTGTGAAATGCAGATAGTGCCGCTGCTGTGGAGAGCCTTCGGGCCGAACTTGCTCAAGCCAAGGAGCATGCCAAAAGGAGTCATGTGGCGGCCTCGAGGGCGGCCGAGGAGTTAGCGGCCGAAAGGGCCGCACACTGCCGAAGCAGGGAAGAGATGGTCGAAATGGCCGTGAAGTTAAAAGATGCTATCGACCGTAATGAGGCTCTTGGGAAGGAGCGCCTAGCGGGGCAAGAAGACCTGGAGAAGGCCACCGCCGAAGCCAAGGATGCCCGCTCTGCAATGTGGGCTTTAAAGGAAGAGCTGCGCCAGGCCAGAGAAATTGTAGCTGGCAAGCCTTTTCTGCTGCGCCGAAGGTTTACGGACCCAAAGTATGCTCAGCTGGGCCAACTGTGGGGTCCAGAGGACCCTTTTATGGACTTAGCAGCGAGTGTGGCGGAAGCCGTTGTGCATTTTTGAAGCCAGAAGGATCACAAGATGGAAGAGCTGTTTTGGTCTCAATTCCATAGTCCGGAGTGTTCACTTCCGCTGATCGACCGTTTGGCCGAGTGGGCTGAGATAAATAGGTTGTCCGGGCTTGCTATGATGGATATAGTGACCCATGTCTGGCCAGATAGGCCCAAGCCGAAGAGTTACTTTGGCTTATTGCAGCAATTTCTTGGAGCGGTGCCGCATATCAAGGCGATGAAGCGGTCGGCCTGCATAGAGGGTGCGCGGATGGCACTCGCCCGTGTGAAGACACATTGGACAGAGATGGATGCCACCGCTGTTGCGACCCCGGGTTCGACGATAACCGGTTACCCGCCGAGCACTATTTTGGCGAAGTGCTGCATGGTGCTTGTGTAATAGAGTCGCAGTGCTCAAAAAATGTTACGTTCGAATGAACGTTTTTATGATGTAAAACAATATTTATGATGTAGGCGCCTTTTATACTTGTGCGTTCAAGTAATAGAATATCTCCTATGCGGCCGTTCATGTATACGTGTGTATAACCTGAAAGATGGCAGTCGTCGCTTCAGCCCCCACGCACAAGGTGCGGGGGTGTTCGCAAAAAATAGCGCGTTTTCACACTTAATCCGACGTCTCGGTCCTGTAAAGGAGGTGGTAGCGTAGCAAACGAGGCAACCGGACTATAATGCTTTATCACTTTCACTTAGCCATGGAGTTCGAGGGTGGGGCTACGACATAGCCCCTGGGGGCACCGCGCTCTCCGAATTTGGGGCGCGTATGTGCCTGACCGGGAAACGGCCCTTCGTCAAAGCGGAGGAATTCTAAACATTCCCATGGTCGATCGAGTGGTTGACCAGTCTCTCGCTGTATCATGACAGTCAGTTTTTGGCTTTCTCTACTGAGGTGCTCGCCCAGCCGAACTGGGGCACAATCGCAGTAGTTCTCCTGGAGCCGCGTTAGCCGATGATACGGAACGTAAGGCAGCAAAACATAGGAGCTGGGCAAACCCAACATTTGACCAAAGACATGATTCGGAGGTGATGAATATAAGGCCTAACTCGAGACGCCGAACACTCCCGAAGGTGTTCGGTCTTTACAATAGTGGGCAAAACAATGCCCTAAGCCCCTTGTGTCCAGGTACGGGCAAGTTCTTCTGGCGCGGCCGATGCCAAAACGCCAGTCTCCACTCTGGTTATAATGAGAAACCAGGGGAATATAGCAACAAGAGACAGTTAGAAAGGTTTATGTAGGGTCTTAGTCTGAAAAGAGTCCTTGCAACGGGTCCCTACTGCACGTCTGCGCCTGTGTCTCCGTTGTGCCATATCCTGGACGGGTGTGCACGCTGTTCATCTGTAAAAAAGAGAGGAACTTAGTTTGAAAAGAAATCGTGCGAGAAAGTGCATAAAAAATTTAAATATAGATTAATAAAGCTGAGCCTATGCTAGCTCATTATGGCTTATATGTACAAACCCTTGTGAAGGGGTGTGAGGCTAGGTAGCCCCTAGCTTATGTATTCCGGACTCGTCCAGCCATGTCCGGGGTCTCAAGCGACCTTTTAATGAAATGATGCCACGTGGACCGGGCATTTTAAGCGTAAGATACGCGTAATGTGGTATTGCACTGAAGCGGACGAAAGCTTCCCGTCCTAGTGATGCTTGATAGATACTTTTAAATGGGGCGACATGAAAGGTTAGCTTTTCTCGTCTGAAGTTGTCAGGTGACCCGAACACAACTTCTAGTAATAATTAAACTGTGCACCTGGCGTAAGGGCCTGGCGCCACTCCTTTGAAGGAAGTGCGGCTATGCCGAATTGTAGTAGGGTCTATCCCAACCCGCGGATTGTGTCCGGATATAGCAGGTTTAAGTCACTGCCGCCGTCCATCAAAACCTGCGTGAGTTGCAGTCCGTCTATTATGGGATCCAATATCAGGGCAGTCTATCCTGCGTTCCGGATACTTCTGGACTAATCCAGATGGCGAAATTGATTGGCTTTGACATCCAATCTCGGTGTTCCGCTGGGGTGGACCGTGCGACACTTGTCTTAGCGAGTGTCGTGTTGGTTTTTCGTACTATCACATGAAGTGAGTTTACTGTTTTGACTTCTCGTGGGAAAGTCTTTTGACTTCCGTTGCTCTGCTGGTGGGGTTCGTCATCATCCTCGCTTGGCGCATCGAGCCCCTTGTGTCCGGCGTTGAGTCTGCCGGACTGTTTAAAAACCCAACAATTTCGGTTGCTATGGTTTGCAGGCCTTCCGGAGGTACTGTGGATTTGACATATCCGATCTGAAATTTTGTTTAAATTTGATAGCTCGTCGCTGTTGTCCTTAAGAGGCAGTGTTTTATTGTTTGGCCGCGAGCTTTTGAATCCGGCGTTGACCGCCGTGCCCTTTGGGCTTTTTTCTTTATTCTGGCACTGATCTTTCCTGCGCCGTGATTTTCCGTTTCCATCTCTGATCTCGGATGTACTCGGGTCGCTGGTGCTGCATCTTGCTAACCAGATGTCTTCTCCTGCGCAAAAGCGCGTCATGAGGCTTGTTAGCGCGGCCATTGTTCTTGGCTTCTCTTGGCCGAGGTGTCTGGCGAGCCATTCGTCTCGGACGTTGTGTTTAAAAGCTGCTAAGGCTTCCGCGTCCGGACAGTCGACTATTTGGTTCTTTTTGGTGAGGAACCTGTTCCAGAATTTGCGCGCTGACTCTCCGGGCTGTTGGGTTATATGATTCAGATCGTCTGCATCCGGAGGGCGGACATAAGTCCCTTGAAAAGTTTCTCTAAACGCATCTTCAAGCTCTTCCCAACTTCCAACAATGATTTCTGGGAGGCTTTTGAGCCAATGCCGAGCTTGCCCTTTGAGCTTGAGGGGTAGGTATTTTATGGCGTGGAGATCATCTCCTCTAGCCATGTGTATGTGTAGTATGTAATCTTCTATCCAGACTCCTGGGTCTGTTGTGCCGTCGTATGCCTCTATGTTTATGGGTTTGAACCCTGCTGGAAATTCATGATCTAGCACCTCATCGGTAAAACATAGCGGGTGTGCGGCGCCCCTGTATTTGGGTGTGCCGCTGTCTTCGAACACTTGTCGTGTTGTGTTACTTCCTGGGGCCCTCCTTTTTGGCCCGTAGATGGACCTAGTTGGGCCGTCCGTTTTCCCAGGATCATAAGTCGGCTTGTGTGCGGCGCCGCTTGTCGCTTTTGGCCTGTCATCTGGTCGTCTATCCGGCCAGGCGGCCTCTTTATTTTTTGACTGTGAGGGCTCTATGGCTTCCTCGTCAAATTCTGGCAGCAGCTTGCGCTTCGGGTAGCTCTTTGTTTGATGGCCATTGCCATATTTGTCTGCGGTCTTGAGTATTTTGCTCCACTTCATTCTGAGTATGTCTTCTGCTATTTTGAGCTTCCGTTTTTCCTTCTTCAAACTTCTTGCAGTGGCGACGAGTCTTTTGTGAAGGTTCTTATGCTTCGGTGGTGTGTCCGGACTGTTGATTGCTCCATGAAGGGGTTGATTATCCGGTTTGTCCTGTTCGTCGTCCGCTGGTTTCCCCTGCTCTATCACTGGGGCGTTAGGAATGCTGCTTTGATCGAGGCGGGACTTAGGGCGGCGTCTACGTCGCCATTTTGGTTGTTTATCGGCGGGATTATCCTCTGTCGCATCCCGTTGTTCCTCGGTATCGCTTCCCTTTGGGGTGTCCACCATATGTATGTCATGTGACGAGGTGGCCTTCCAGTGCCCTGTAGGCGCTGGTTCTTGATTGTCTCCGGCATCATCGTCCATACCGTTGATGTCTTCAGAGTCGTAGTTTAGCACGTCGGTTAGATCGTCGACGGTGGCTACGAAGTGGGTGGTGGGTGGGTTCTGAATTTCTTCATTGTCCGCGTCCCAACCACCCTGGCCGTAGTTCGGCCAAGGCTCTCCGGATAGCGAGAGATGCTTCAGCGAATTTAAGATATCGCCGAAGGGTGAGTGCTGAAAGATGTCCGCAGCGGTGAATTCCATGATCAGCGCCCAATCGGATTCGACTGGCAGGGGCGCAGGAGGTTCGGAGTCTGGTAGGGAGTCCGGCACCTCAGAGTCATGTGCTTTATGCGGGACAAGGTAAGTGTTCGGCTCCATCGCCGTAGAAGTTGCAGCTCCCGAGGCGGTGTCCAGCCATCCGTCCTCGATCTGAGCGATCGGCTCCGGACTATGGGTCGGAGCGGATTCGTGTGCGGCCTCCAAGGTGCTGTCCGGCGGCAGAGTTAGGTCGTGCCCATCGTGACAGCGCGGCACGCTCGGCTGTGGCTCAGATCCATCGAAGATCAAGTCCCCGCAGATATCGGCCGTGAAGTTTAGGCTTCCAGACCTGACCTGACGGCCAGGGGCGTAGCTTTCGATCTGCTCCATATGGCCAAGTGAGTTGGCCCGCAGTGCGAAGTCGCCGAATACGAAGATCTGTCCAGGGAGAAAAGTCTCACCCAGGACTGCGTCGTTGTCGATTGAAGAGGCCATCAAGCCTATCAGTGACGACACAGAGGAACTCTCAATGAAAGCACCAATGTTGGTGTCAAAACCGGCGGATCTCGGGTAGGGGGTCCCGAACTGTGCGTCTAGGCGGATGGTAACAGGAGACAAGGGACACGATGTTTTACCCAGGTTCGGGCCCTCTTGATGGAGGTAAAACCCTACGTCCTGCTTGATTGATATTGATATTGTGGATGTTTACAAGAGTGGATCTACCACGAGATCAAGGAGGCTAAACCCTAGAAGCTAGCCTATGGTATGATTGTAATGGTTGTTGTTGTGTCCTACGGACTAGAGCCATCCGGTTTATATAGACACCGGAGAGGGCTAGAGTTACATAGAGTCGGTTACAATGGTAGGAGATCTACATATCCGTATCGCCAAGCTTGCCTTCCACGCCAAGGAAAGTCCCATCCGGACATGGGATGAAGTCTTCAATCTTGTATCTTCATAGTCTTGGAGTCCGGTTGATGATGATAGTCCGGCCGATGATAGTTCGGCTGATGATGGTAGTCCGGCTATCCGGACACCCCCTAATCCAGGACTCCCTCAATCAACATGAACATTATCATTAACATTATCATCGGGTTCATGTTCATCACCAGATTGTGTTTCAGCATTAGAAATAGAAATATCATTGAGATTCTCAGGTGTGTCAACAACAGGTTCACTAGAAGCATGCAAAGTCCTATCATTTTTCTTTTTCTTCTTTTTAGAAGGACTAGGTGCATCAACATTAGTTCTCTGAGAATCTTTCTCAATTCTCTTTGGGTGGCCCTCAGGATACAAAGGTTCCTGAGTCATTCTACCACCTCTAGTCACAACTCTAACAACACTATCATTTTTCTTATTATTTAATTCATTGAGCAAATCATTTTGAGCTTTAAGCACTTGTTCTACTTGAGTGGTAACCGTAGAAGCATGTTTACTAATGAGTTTAAGTTCACCTTTAACTCTAGACATATAATCACTCAAGTGTTCAATCATATAAGCATTTCGTTTAAATTTTCTACCAACATAAGCATTGAAGTTTTCTTGTTTTAACAATAAATTATCAAACTCATCCAAGCATTGGCTAGCAGACTTATTACGAGGGATATCACCTTCATCAAATCTATATAGAGAATTTACCTTTACTACCTGTGCTCGGTTATCAAGACCATGTATTTGTTCAATAGGGGGTAAATTCTTAACATCTTCACCTTTAATACCCTTTTCTTTCATAGATTTCTTTGCCTCTTGCATATCTTCAGGACTGAGAAATAGAATACCCCTTCTCTTGGAAGTTGGCTTAGGAGTTGGTTCAAGAAGTGTCCAATTGTTTTCATTAGTCAACATATTATTCAATAACAATTCAGCTTGATCAACAGTTCTTTCCCTGAAAACACAACCAACACAACTATCCAGGTGGTCTCTGGAAGCATTGGTTAGTCCATTATAAAGATATCCAGTATTTCATTTTTCTTGAGAGGATGATCAGGCAAGGCATTAAGTAATTGGAGAAGCCTCCCCCAAGCTTGTGGAAGACTCTCTTCTTCAATTTGCACAAAGTTATATATTTCCCTTCAGGCAACTTGTTTCTTATGAGCGGGGAAATATTTAGCAGAGAAGTAATAAATAATATCCTAGGGACTACGCACACAACAAGGATCAAGAGAATTAAACCATGTTTTAGCATCACCCTTTAGTGAGAACGAAAATAATTTAAGGATATAGTAGTAACGAGTTTTCTCATCATTAGTGAATAGGTTGGCTATATCATTAAATTTAGTAAGATGTGCCACAACAATTTTAGATCATAGCCATAAAAAGGATCATATTCAACCAAAGTAATTATCTCAGGATTGACAGAGAAATCATAATCCTTATCAGTAATGAAGATAAGTGAAGTAGCAAAAGCAGGGTCATATTTCATTCTAGCATTCAGAGACTTTTCTTTCAGCTTAGCTAATAATTTCTCAAGATCAGATTGCAAGCAAGAAAATCTCTAGTAGTTTCTTCATACATAACATAACCCTCAGGCACAACAAGCAATTCATATTTAGGGGGAGAATCTTCATCATCAATATTATCAGTTTCAATAATTTCATTCTCTCTAGCCCTAGCAAGTTGTTCATCAAGAAATTCACCTAATGGCACAGTATTATCAAGCATAGAAGTAGTTTCATCATAAGCATCACGCATAGCAGAAGTGGCATCATCAATAACATGCGACATATTAGAATTAATAGTAGAAGCAAGTTTAGGTGTCGCAAGTTTACTCAAAACAGAAGGAGAATCAAGTGTAGAGCTAAATGGCAGTTCCTTACCTCCCCTCGTAGTTGAGGGAAAAATCTTAGTTCTTTCATCTTTCAAGTTCCTCATAGTGATCACCAGATATAAATCCCAAGTGGCTCAAAGAATAGAGATATGCTCCCCGGCAACGGCGCCAGAAAATAGCCTTGATAACCCACAGGTATAGGGGATTGCAACAGTTTTTGAGGGTAGAGTATTCAACCCAAATTTATTGATTCGACACAAGGGGAGCCAAAGATTATTCTCAAGTATTAGCAGTTGAGTTCTGAATTCAACCACACCTGGATAACTTAATATATGCAGCAAAGTATTTAGTAGCAAAGTAGTATGGAAGTAAAAGTGCGTTACGTCGACTAGAGGGGGGGTGAATAGGCAATTTTTATGAATTCTTCACTAAGGAATTTTAGGGTGAGGAAATTCCTAAGCGAAGAACTACTTGCAGCGGAATAAGTACTCAGATATAAGCAAAACAGAGTAACAGCATAATCATCATAATGAAATGAAAGACAAACACATAGTATAGAAAGCGTAAACACAGGATAAGCAGGATGAAGACAAACGGACTGAAGAAATAGGATTGAGGAATTAGAGAAAGTCTTCAGTCAAAGTCTTCAAACAGTAATGATCAGGTACATCAACACATAACTGAGAAAATGAAAGGGTTGAGGAAATAGAACTAGTTGGCTTGGTGAAGACAATGATTTGGTAAAGCAGTTCCAACTGTTGTGGCAGTTATACGTCTGGTTGGAGCGGCTGAGTATTTAAACTCGAGGACACACAATCCCGAACACACAGTCCTCACCGTATTCTCCTTGAGCTAAGATCACACAGACCTCACCCAACAGTAGTGGTAAGTCTTCACAGGTGACTTCCGAACCTTCACAGACTTGGTCACTTGGCAATCGACAATTCCTCTTGGATGCTCAGACCATGACGCCTAACCGTCTGGAGGATACACAGTCCTCAAAGGTAACAAGCATCGGTTCCACACAGGAACAATCTCTTCAGTGATGCTCAATCACTTTGGGGTTTGTAGGTTTGGGTTTGGGATTTGGGTTTTCCTCACTTGATGATTTTTGCTCAAAGTCCTCGGAGGATGGGATGCTCTCAAATGACAAGTGTCAGTTTCTCTGGGAGCAGCCAACCAGCTAGTGGTTGTAGGGGGCGGCTATTTATAGCCTAGGGAGCAGCCCGACATGATAAGACATAAATGCTCTTGGCAGATATGACTGTTAGGTGGTAGGATATTTTGGGACAGCTGGTGCGCGGCTCAGGAATGGTCGGATTTGAGGTTTGAATTCCTCAAGGCTATCATGTTCCTCACTGTGTAGGCCGCACTGGCGAATTCCTAACTCCTCAGTTAGAACAAATTCCTCAGAGACCAGAAGATCTTCGTCTCTGTCACTGAAGAAATTGACTGAACTAATATGAGATTTCCAATGGCTTCACTCGAAGGATTGGGTATGTGTAGGATTTTGAGATGAGCATCACTTGGAAATCTGATTCCTTAGTATTACCTCGACCCCCTTTAATAGTACGGTGTTTCCTATGACTCAAGAAGAAGAAAATGAAACTACGAAAACAGAAGTCTTCACGCTTCAGATTCCTCGCATGAATATCAAAGTCTTCAAGGTCACACCTATTTCTTCACTTTCAAAGTCTTCAGGAGAACCAAAGTCTTTAGCTGAAGACATTCATTTTTAGGGGTCGACTTTCACTATAAATATCAAACTCCTCATTGACTTATAGAGCCTGTGTACACTCACAAACATGTTAGTTCCTTAACCTATAAGTCTTCAATACACCAAAATCACTAAGGGGCACTAGATGCACTTACAGGAAGTAATGGTAATGGTAGCAAAAGTAACAATAGCTATTTTGTAGTAATTGTAGCAGTGGCAACGGTAAAGTAACTAAGCAAAGATCAATATGTGAAAAGCTCGTAGGCATTGGATCAGTGATGGATAATTATGTCGGATGTGATTCCTCATGCAACAGTTATAACATAGGGTGACACAGAACTAGCTCCAATTCATCAATGTAATGTAGGCATGTATTCCGAATAGTCATACGTGCTTATGGAAAAGAACTTGCATGCCATCTTTTGTCCTACCCTCCCGTGGTTGTGGGGTCCTATTGGAAACTAAGGGATATTAAGGCCTCCTTTTAATAGAGTACCGGACCAAAGCATTAAAACTTACTGAATACATGAACTCCTCAAACTATGGTCATCACCGGGAGTGGTCCCGATTATTGTCACTCCGGGGTTGCCGGATCATAACACATAGTAGGTGACTATTGACTTGTAAGATAGGATCAAGAACTCACATATATTCATGAAACATAATAGGTTCAGAACTGAAATCATGGCACTCGGGCCCTAGTGACAAGCATTAAGCATAACAAACTCATAGCAACATCAATCTCAGAACATAATGGATACCAGGGATCAAACCCTAACAAAACTAACTTGATTACATGGTAAAATCTCATCCAACCCATCACTGTCCAGCAAGCCTACGATGGAATTACTCACGCACGGCGGTGAGCATCATGAAATTGGTGATGGAGGATGGTTGATGATGACGACGGCGACGGATTTCCCTCTCCAAAGCCCTAAACGGACTCCGGATCAGCCCTCCCGAGAGAGATTAGGGCTTGGTGGCGGCTCCGTATCGTAAAACGCGATGAATCCTTCTCTCTGATTTTTTTCTCCCTGAACGTGAATATATAGAGTTGGAGTTGAGGTTGGTTGAGCATCAGGGGGGCCATGAGGCAGGGGGCATGCCCAGGGGGTAGGGCACGCCCCCCACCCTCGTGGACAGGGTGTGGGCCCCTGGTCTTGATTCTTTTGCCGGTATTTTTATTAGTTCCAAAATTATTCTCCGTGAAGTTTTAGGTCATTCCAAGAACTTTTATTTCTGCACACAAAAATAACACCATGGCAATTCTGCTGAAAACAGCGTCAGTCCGGGTTAGTTCCATTCAAATCATGCAAGTTAGAGTCCAAAACAAGGGCAAGAGTGTTTGGAAAAGTAGATACAATGGAGAAGTATCACTCAACTCTCTTAGGATGGTCCTCGGGATACAAAGGTTCCTGGGTCATTCTACCACCTCTAGTCATAACTCTAACAGCATTAGCATTGTTCTTATTATTTATTTCATTGAGCAAATCATCTTGTGCTTTAAGTACTTGTTCTACTTCAGTGGTAACCATGGATGCATGTTTACTAATAAGCTTAAGGTCACGTTTAACTCTAGACATATAATCACTCAAGTGTTCAACCATATAAGCATTATGTTTCAATTGTCTACCAACATAAGCATTGAAGTTTTCTTGTTTAACAATGAAATTATCAAACTCATCCAGGCATTGAGTAGCAAACTTAGCAGGTGGGATTTCACACTTATCAAATCTAAAGAGAGAATTTACCTTTACTACCTGTGTCGGGTTATCAAGACCGTGTATTTCTTCAATAGGCGGTAACTTCTTAACATCTTCAGCTTTAATACCTTTTTCTTTCATAGATTTCTTTGCCTCTTGCATATCTTCAGGACTGAGAAATAGAATACCCCTTTTCTTCAGAGTTGGCTTCGGAGTTGGTTCAGGAAGGTTCCAATCATTATCATTGCTCAATATATTATTCAATAGAATTTCAGCTTGCTCAACAGTTCTTTCCCTGAAAACACAACCAGCACAACTATCCAGGTGGTCTCTGGAGGCATCGGTTAGTCCATTATAAAAGATATCAAGTATTTCATTTTTCTTGAGAGGGTGATCAGGCAAAGCATTAAGTAATCGGATAAGCCTCCCCCAAGCTTGTGGGAGACTCTCTTCTTCAATTTGCACAAAATTAAATATTTACCTTAAGGCAGCTTGTTTCTTATGAGCGGGGAAATATTTTGCAGAGAAGTAATAAATCATATCTTGGGGACTACACACACAACCAGGAGCGAGAGAATTAAACCATATCTTAGCATCACCCTTTAATGAGCAAGGAAACAATTTAAGGATATAATAATAGCGAATTTTTTCCTCATGAGTAAATAGGGTGGCTATATCATTCAATTTAGTAAGGTGTGCCACAACAGCTTCAGATTCATAGCCATAGAAATGATCAGATTCAACCAAAGTAATTAACTCAGGATCGACAGAGAAATCATAATCCTTATCAGTAACGCAGATAGGTGAAGTAGCAAAAGCAGGGTCATATTTCATTCTAGCATTCAAAGACTTTCCTTTCAGCTTAGCTAACAGTTTCTTAAGATCATCTCTATCATTGCAAGCAAAAAGGTCTCTAGCAATTTCTTCATCCATAGCATAACCCTCAGGCACAATAGGCAATTCATATATAGGGGGAGAATCTTCATCATCACTTTCATTAATATCATTAGTTTCAATAATTTCATTCTCTCTAACCCTAGCAAGTTTTTCATCCAGAAATTCACCTAATGGCACAGTATTATCAAGCAGAGAAGTAGTATCATCATAACCATCATGCATAGCAGAAGTGGCATCATCAATAACATGCGACATATCAGAATCAATAGCAGGTGCAGGTGTAGGTGTTGGAAGTTTACTCATAATAGAAGGTGAATCAAGTCCAAAGCTAGATGGCAGTTCCTTGCCTCCCCTCGTAGTTGAGGGAAAAATCTTGGTGCTTTCATCTTTCAAGTTCCTCATAGTGATCAACAGATATAAATCCCAAGTGACTCAAAGAATAGAGCTATGCTCCCCGGCAATGGCGCCAGAAAAAGGTCTTGATAACCCACAAGTATAGGGGATCGCAATAGTTTTCGAGGGTAGAGTATTCAACCCAAATTTATTGATTCGACATAAGGGGAGCCAAAGAATATTCTCAAGTATTAGCAGCTGAGTTGTCAATTCAACCACACGTGAAAGACTTAATATCTACAGCAAAGTATTTAGTAGCAAAGTAGTATGGAAGTAACGGTAATGGTGGCAAAAGTAAGAGTAGCGGTTTTGTAGCAATCGTAACAGTGGCAACAGAGAAGAGAAGTAACTAACAAAGATCAAAATGTGAAAAGCTCGTAGGAAATGGATCAATGATGGATAATTCTGTCGGATGTAATTCCTCATGCAACAGTTATAACATAGGGTGACACAGAACTAGCTTCAGTTCATCAATGTAATGTAGGCATGTATTCTGAATATAGTCATACGTGCTTATGGAAAAGAACTTGCATGACATCTTTTGTCGTACCCTCCCGTGGCAGCGGGGTCCTATTGGAAGCTAAGGGATATTAAGGCCTCCTTTTAATAGAGTACCAGACCAAAGCATTAACACTTAGTGAATACACTAACTCCTCAAACTACGGCCATCACCAGGAAGTGTCCCGACTATTGTCACTCCGAGGTTTGCCGAATCATAACACATAGTAGGTGACTAATGAATTTCAAGATAGGTTCAGGAACTCACATATATTCATGACAACATAATAGGTTCAGATCTGAAATCATGGCACTCGGGCCCTAGTGACAAGCATTAAGCATGGCAAAGTCATAGCAACATCAATCTTAGAACATAATGGATACTAGGGATCAAACCCTAATAAAACTAACTCGATTACATGGTAAATCTCATCCAACCCATCACCGTCCAACAAGCCTACGATGGGATTACTCATGCACGGCGGTGAGCATCATGAAATTGGTGATGGAGGATGGTTGATGATGATGATGGCGATGGATTCCCCTCTCTGGAGCCCCGAACGGACTCCAGATCAGCCATCCCAAGGAAGCTTAGGGCTTGGCGGTGGCTCCGTATCATAAAACATGATGAGTCCTTCTCTTTGATTTTTTTCTTCCCAAACGTGAATATATGGAGTTGGAGTTGAGGTCGGTGGCGGTCTAGGGGGCCCAAGAGGCAGGGGCGCACCCTGCACACTCGTGGACAGGGTGTGGGCCCCCTTACGTTGGTTCTTTCGCCAATATTTTTTATTAAATCCAAAACGTGACTCCGTGGATTTTCAGGTCATTCCGAGAACTTGTATTTCTGCACAAAAATAACACCATAGCAATTCTACTGAAAACAGCGTCAGTACGGGTTAGTTCCATTCAAATCATGCAAGTTAGAGTCCAAAACAAGGGCAAAAGTGTTTGGAAAAGTAGATACATTGGAGACTTATCAAACTCTAAAACAGGCAAAAAACAGAAACTGACACTGGGCTCCAGGTTAATAGGTTAGTCCCAAAAATAATATAAAATAGCATATTAATGCATATAAAACATCCAAAACAGATAATATAATAGCATGGAACAATCAAAAATTATAGATACATTGGAGACGTATCACCCTCCACCCTTGTGGCCGCCTCGTGGCTCCTCCGACTTCATCTCCAAGTGTCCTAGTTTGCTTCTGGTCCAAGAAAGATACGTTGGAGACGTATCAAGCATCCCCAAGCTTAATTCCTGCTCGTTCGCGAGTAGGTAAATGATAAAAACAGAATTTTTTGATGTGGAATGCTACCTAACATATTTATCAATGTAATCTTCTTTATTGTGGCATGAATTTTCAGATCCGAAAGATTCAAAACAAAGTTTAATATTGACATAAAAACAATAATACTTCCAGCATACTAACAAGGTAATTATGTCTTCTCAAAATAACATGGCCAACGAAAGCTTATCCCTACAAAATTATATAGCCTGGCTATGCTCCATCTTCATCACACAAAATATTCAAATCATGCACAACCCTGGTTTCAGCCAAGCAATTGTTTCATACTTTAGTATTCTTAAACTTTTTCAACTTTCATGCAATACATGAGCGTGGGCCATGGACATAGCACAATAGGTGGATTAGAATGGTGGTTGTGGAGAAGACAAAAGGAGGGAGATAGTCTCACATCAACCAGGCGTATCAACGGGGTATGGAGATGGCCACCAATAGATATCAATGTGAGTGAGTAGGGATTGCCATGCAACGGATGCAGTAGAGCTATAAGTGTATGAAAGCTCAAAAAGAAACTAAGTGGATGTGCATCCAACTTGCTTTCTCATGAAGACATAGGGAGATTTGAGGAAGCCCATCGTTGGAATATACAAGCCAAGTTCTATAATGAAAAATTCCCACTAGTATATGAAAGTAACAAAATAAGAGACTCTCTATCATGAAGATCATGGTGCTATTTTGAAGCACAAGTGTGGAAAAAGATAGTAACATTGCCCCTTATCTTTTTATTTTATTTTTTCTTTTTTTCCCTTTTTTCTTGGCTTCTTTGGCCTTTTTTCATTTTGGCTTCTTTGGCCCCTTTTTTTATTTCCTCACATGCGACAATGCTCTAATAATGATGATCATCACACTTCTATTTACTTACAACTCGAAAAATTACAACTCGATACTTAGAACAAAAACATGACTCTATGTGAATGCCTCCGGCGGTGTACCAAGATGTGCAATGAATCAAAAGTGACATGTATGAAAGAATTATGAAAGGTGGCTTTGCCACAAATACGATGTCAACTACATGATCATGCAAAGCAATATGACAATGATGAAGCGTGTCATAATAAACGGAATGGTGGAAAGTTTCATGGCAATATATCTCAGAATGGCTATGGAAATGTCATAATAGGTAGGCATGGTGGCTGTTTCGAGGAAGGTATATGGTGGGTGTATGGTACCGGTGAAAGTTGCGCGGTACAAGAGAGGCTAGCAATTGTAGAAGGGTGAGAGTGCGTATAATCCATGGACTCAACATTAGTCATAACAAACTCACATACTTATTGCAAAAATCTATTAGTCATCAAAACCAAGCACTACGTGCATGCTTCTAGGGGAAGGGTTGGTAGGAGTTAACCATCGCGCGATCCCCACCTCCACACAAAGGATGACAATCCAAAAAGACTTCATGCTCCAACTTCGTTACATAACGGTTCACCATACGTGCATGCTATGGGACTCACAAACCTCAACACAAGTATTTCTCAAATTCACAATTACTCCACTAGCATGACTCTAATATCACCATCTTGATATCTCAAAACAATCATAAAGAATCAAACTTCTCATACTATTCAATGCACTTTATATGAAAGTTTTTATTATATCCCCCTTGGATGCCTATCATATTAGGACTAAATTTATAACCAAAGAAAATTACCATGTTGTTCTAAAAGACTCTCAAAATAATATAAGCAAAGCATGAGAGTTCATCAATTTCTATAAAATAAAGCCACCGCCGTGCTCTAAAAAGATATAAGTGAAGTACTAGAGCAATATTGCCTAGCTCAAAAGATATAAGTGAAACACATAAAGTATTCTAATAAATCATGATTCATGCGTGTCTCTCCCAAAAGGTGTGTACAGCAAGGATGATTGTGGCAAACTAAAAATAAACGACTCAAATCATACAAGACGCTCCAAGAAAAACACATATCATGTGGTGAATAAAAATATAGCCTCAAGTAAAGTTACCAATAGACGAAGACGAAAGAGGGGATGCCTTCCAGGGCATCCCCAAGCTTAGGATTTTGGTTGTCCTTGAATATTACCTTGGGGTGCCTTCGGAATCCCCAAGCTTAGGCTCTTGCCACTCCTTATTTCATAGTCCATCAAATCCTTACCCAAAACTTGAAAACTTCACAATACAAAACTCAACAGAAAATCTTATGAGCTCCGTTAGTATAAGAAAATAAATCACCACTTGAAGTTACTGTTGCAAACTCATTCTTTATTTATATTGGTGTAATATCTACTGTATTCCAACTTTTCCATGGCTCATGCCCCCCGATACTACACATAGGTTCATGAAAATAAGCAAACAACACATAGAAAACAGAATCTGTCAAAAACATAACAATCTGTAGTAATCTGTAACTCTCGAATACTTCTATAACTCTAAAAATTCGGAAAAATTAGGAAAACCTGAGAAATTTGTGCACCAATACAGATAAAAAAGAATCAGATCAAAATCATGTTTCAATAAAATTCAGGAAATTATTTACTAGGTGCAAAAGTTTCTGTTTTTCAGCAGGATCAATACAACTATCATCGTAAGCTATCATAAAGGTTTAACTTGGCACAAACACTAATTAAAACACAAAACCACATCGAACCAGAGGCTAGATGAATTATTTATTACTAAACAGAGACAAAAATCAAAGAACAAAAATAAAATTGGGTTGCCTCCAAACAAGTGCTATGGTTTAACGCCCTTTAGCTAGGCATTGAGATTTCAATGATGCTCACATGAAAGACAAGAATTGAAGCACAAAGAGAGCATCATAAAACACGTGACAAATACATATAAGTCTAACATACTTCCTATGCATAGGCATTTTATAAGCAAACAAATTATCAAGGCAAGCAAAAACTAGCATACGCAAGGAAGAAGAAAGAGACGATAGCAATCTCAATATGAAGAGAGGTAATTCAGTAACATGAAAATTTCTACAACCATATTTTCCTATCTCATAATAATTACATGTAGGATCATAAGCAAATTTAACAATATAACTATCACAAAACATATTATCAACACGATCCATATGCATGCGAAGTTGACACTCTTCCAAAATAGTGGGATTAACATTAAATAAAGTCACGACCTCTCCAAAACCACTTTTATCAAAAATTTCATAAGATTGAACGTTCTCCAAATATGTGGGATCTAAAGTTGACGCTCTTCCAAACTCACTTTCAATATTATTGCAAACATTATTATCAATCTCATATTCGTCATGGGGCTTAAATAAATTTTCAAGATCATAAGAAGAATCACCCCAATCATGATCATTGCAACAAGTAGTAGACATAGAAAAATTAGCATCCCCAAGATTAGGGTTTTGCATATCATTAACACAATTAACCTTAATGAAATTTATAATAACATCATTGCAATCGTGCTTTTTATTCAAAGATCTATTGTGAATCACTTCATAAAGCACTTCATCAAAAATTTCGGATTCACATATTTCAAGCAAAACCTCATAAATATAATCTAATGCACTCAAATCACTAGAAATTGGTCCATCATAATTGGATATCTTAAAAAGATTAGCAAGTGAATGGGGATCCATAAAATTTTAGCAAGCGAAGATGCAAGCAAAAAGAAGGCACATGGTAATACAAGCAAACAAAAGAATGAATGGAAGAAGGGCGAATAAAAAGGCAAAACTTTTCGAAAATCATTTTAGAAGTGAGGGAGAGGAAAACGAGAGGCGAATGGAGAATAATGTAATGCAAGATATGAGAGTTTATGATGGGTACTTGGTATGTCTTGACTTGGCGTAGATCTCCCTCGCAACGGCACCAGAAATTCTTCCAGCTACCTCTTGAGCTTGCGTTGGTTTTTCCCTTGAAGAGGAAAGGGTGATGCAGCAAAGTAGAATAAGTATTTCCCTTAGTTTGAGAACCAAGGTATCAGTCCAGTAGGAGACAACGCACAAGTCACCGAATACCTACACAAACAATCAAACAAACTTGCACCCAACACGATAAAGGGGTTGTCAATCCCTTCACGGTTACTAGCAAAAGTGAGATCTGATAGAGATAGATAAATGATAAAGTTAATATTTTTGGTATTTTTGGTTTATAGATCGGAAAGTAAAAGATTGCAAAATAGTAGATCGGAAACTAATAAGAAGAAAAAGAGAACTTATATGATGGAAAAGAGACCCGGGGGCCATAGGTTTCACTAGTGGCTTCTCTCAAGATAGCAAATAATACGGTGGGTGAACACATTACTACCGAGCAATTGATAGAAGAGCGCATAATTATGACGATATCTAAGGCAATTATCATGAACATAGGTATCACGTCCGTGTCAAGTAGACCGAAACGATTCTGCATCTACTACGATTACTCCACACATCGACCGCTATCCAGCATGCATCTAGAGTATTAAGTTCATAAAGAATGGATTAACTATAGGATCGAAAGTATGTCTAGAGGGGGGTGATTAGAATACTTGACCAAATAAAAACTTAACCTTTTACCAATTTTAGTTCTTGGCAGATTTTAACAACTTAGCACAAGTCAAGCAATCTTAACACAATTCAAGCAAGCATTTAAAGAGTATATAAGAAGCGGAAAGTAAAGCATGCAACTTACAAGAATGTAAAGGGAAGGGTTTGGAGAGTGCAAATGCAATAGGAGACATGGATGTTTTTGTCGTGGTTCCGATAGGTGGTGCTATCATACATCCACGTTGATGGAGACTTCAACCCACGAAGGGTAACAGCTGCGCGAGTCCACGGAGGGCTCCACCCACGAAGGGTCCACGAAGAAGCAACCTTGTCTATCCCACCATGGCCATCGCCCATGAAGGACTTGCCTCACTAGGGTAGATCTTCACGAAGTAGGCGATCTCCTTGCCCTTACAAACTCCTTGGTTCAACTCCACAATCTTGTCGGAGGCTCCCAAGTGACACCTAACCAATCTAGGAGATACCGCTCTCCAAAAGGTAATAGATGGTGTGTTGATGATGAACTCCTTGCTCGTGTGCTTCAAAAGATAGTCTCCCCAACACTCAACTCACTCTCATAGGATTGGATTTGGTGGAATGATGATTTGAGTGGAAAGCAACTTGGGGAAGGCTAGAGATCAAGATTCATATGGTTGGATTGGAATATCTTGGTCTCAACACATGAGTAGGTGGCTCTCTCTCAGAAAATGGGTAATGGAAGTGTAGGCACGATGTGATGGCTTTCCTTACGAATGAGGAGATGGTGGAGGGTATATATAGCCTCCACACAAAATCTAATTGTTACACACATTATACCAAACTCGATGGGACCGAATCAGAAAACTCAGTCGGACCGATTCAGTACATATGTGACTGTTAGGCAATTTCGGTGGGACCGACATGTCATCTCGGTGGGACCGATATCATTAGGGTTAGGGCATAATGTAATCTCGGTTGGACCGATTACTCAAACTCGGTTGGATCGACTTTGGTAATAAGCTAACTAGAGAGTTGGTCAGGCAAACTCGGTGGGACCGATTCGCTCGTCTCGGTGGGACCGAAGCATTACAAAAAGGAAACAGAGAGTTTGCATTGCAGACTCGGTGGGCCCGATCGCTCATCTCGGTTGGACCAAAACGTTACAGAGGGAAACAGAGAGTTTGCAATCCCATCTCGTGAGACCGAGATCCCTATTGGTGAGATCAAAAATACTAGGGTTTCTGGCAGTGGCTATGTCAAATGAACTCGGTGGCGCTGGATGGATCAAATCGGCAGGGCCGAGTTTGACTTTTGGTTTGGGACATATGTGGATATGAGAAAGTGGTTGAGGGCTTTGGAGCATATCACTAGCATTTTGAGCAAGCAAGCCATTAAGCAACACCTCATCCCCTTTTAATAGTATTGGCTTTCCTATAGACTCAATGTGATCTTGGATCACTAAAATGGAAAAAGTAGAGTCCTGAGCTTTGAAGCTTGAGCCAATATTTTGTACTTAGCATTTTGAGGGGTCCACATTCCTTATCCATACCATGCCAATCATTGAACTTTCCTGAAATATTTATCTTGTAATGGCATTAGTTCAATGAGCTATATGTTGTTAATCATTACCAAAACCACCCAGGGATAGTTGCACTTTCAATCTCCCCCCTTTTGGTAATTGATGACAACATATAGATCAAAGCTTCGATAAATGGTAATAAGATTGAAATACATTGTCGCTTTGAGAAGTATGTGACAAACAAGAGCTCCCCCTAAATTTGTGCATTATTTAAAAATTTGATTTGGACTGCAAATGCACAATGTGTTAGGATCATGGGTCCCTCTTCCATGTCACATATATCTTGGTGGAGCGCTCAAAATGATATGAAGGATAATACCATTCAAGCACACATTAAAATAGCATATGATCAAACACATGATCATCCAAGTATCTCATAAAAGACATAATGTAACAAGCAAACACACGATAAATTATCAAGCAAATAAATTGCAAAGAGAGACAAAAACACTCTCTCTCTCTCGAAGACTATGATCTATACATATTTCTCCCCCTTTGGCAACAAGTACCAAAAAGTTAAAAACATGCATAGTGCTATGCGTCTCTCAGGCTTGGTCCAGGTGGTGTAGAGATGACTCCAAGGACGAAAGCATCTGTAGATGTGGTTGGAGCTGGTGGAGTGGCTGCTGGAGCTGGTGGCACTGAAGCTGTGGCTGCTGGTGCTGATGTAGTAGCTCTTGTGTCTAGGACAGGCACTGTAGTAGACCTCTGACTTCTGGGCACTCTAGTGAAAACATCTGTAGTAGACTTGCCCTTCTTCTCCTCCACTTCCTCCTGAAGTTGCTCAACCACTGACTAAATCTCAGTTACCTTGACATCAAGATCATAGAATTTCTGCTCAATAATCCTCTCTAAGCTCTCCTGGTTTTGAGTCAGGGTGGCCAAGCCCTTCTCAATCCTCAAGGTGGATTGGATCAGATATCCAAGCTAATCTTGCTTGCTCTTCAGGAACACTTGAGATGCATCTTCAGTTGTTGGCATCTTTGCAGCTTTCTCTGCCCTTGCCTTCCCTCTCTTCTCATGTGCTTGCAAAGAGGATGGATCTTCCTCAGTCATGACAACTATGTTGTCCTAAAAGTCTGGCTTGAGGGGTAAATGCTCTTTGTCCAACAGATATGTGCCTGTGCCCATCTTGGAGTTGATGAGCACCTGAATTTGTGGAGCATACCCACAAGATCTCTTCTGATCTGCAGCTGTTCTCTTGATTGTTTCCATAATCAGACTCATCACTTTGAACTTTTGAGGGACATCAAATATATGCAGCAAGTTTATGGAGTGTCCTCTGATCATTCTGTGATCTCCAGATTTTGGCAACAGAGTGTGCCTCAGAATGGTATTAATTGTAGGCAGCCCTGACAGCAAGTGCTTCACTGAGCCAAACTTGTGAGTCTCCAGGTCCGCATCAGGAATCTCCTTGTACATGCTAGCCATTGAGTTGTGATCCTTCTTCTTCTTGGCATAGACATCCAAGTCATCTTCATGAGCTTCTGGGGCATTGATCAATCTAGCCCACTCATCAACTGTAGACTGATACCTTATACCCTCTGACATCGATACAATTTTGCCATCTGGATAGAAATGAGTAGTAGAATAGAATTGCATGATCAGCTCATCATTCCACTTAGTGAGCTTTTGGCCAACAAACTTGTCAATCTCACATGCTTTGAAGCTGTCATAAACACCTGGGAAGCGATCTTCATTCTCTCTAATGTAGGTCTAGTTGACCCATCTCATGTCACACACTATGGGCTTCTTGTCAAGCATAATTGTCTCATAGAAGTCTTGGTGTTCCTTAGTGTGGAACCTGTAATCCACAACAGTTCTCCTTCTGACAGCATATGGGTCATCCTTTCTCCATTGTCTCAATCCTGCATCCTTCCTGATCCTCATGTCTTCTGCAATAGGATGTGCATCATTATGATCTGGGATCTTTTGTTTTAGCTTCCTTAGCACTTGGGCTTCAGCTTCCTCTTCTTCAGTCTCAGGCACTGGGGCCTTGTTTTTCTCCTCAGCAGGTATGTTCCTGGTACTCCTCTTGGGTGCAGTCTTGGGAACTGGAGCAACAGCTTTGGGAGCATTTTTGGGCTTAGCAGCAGCCCCTGACTTTATAACATCTCCCATGAGCTTCTGAGCCTTAGGTGCTGGAGCAACATCCTCTTCCTCTTCATCACATCTCACCATTGTGAACTTTCCAAGAACTTTAGCAGTTGTAGTTCTTGCCCTCTTCTTCTTCTTGTCCTCACCAGCTGCCTCTTCTTCAGATTCAATGGTGAACTTCATAGTTTCACCTGTCGTAATTTTCATTGGCTTGGATGTAGGCACTCTCCTAGCTGGTGCCTTTCTATTCATGCCTGGCTTAGTTGATGCAGCAGTGCCAAATTCTTTCTTCACCACCTTCTTCTTGGAAGTGGCCTCATCCTCAGCTGCAACATAGCCTTCATCCTCTGAATCAGAAGTTCTTGTCTTCCTTGTTATAGTAGCTGCCTTGGGCAAGTTACTAGGTGTGCTCCTGCTGCCCTCATCATAGCTGCTGGAGGGACTAGTGCCCTGACTCAACTGTCCTGGCTGTTCAGACCTGTTCTGGCTGTCACTTTGGTCAGACATCTTGCAAGCAAACTATCAGCAGACCCTGTGAATAGGTTGTAGATGAGGTAGAGTAGATGATCATCACAAAGTACAGAGGTTTTTCAAAACAAATTGAGTCAAAAAGCTTAGTTTTAGTTCTCTACAGAAGTGATCTCGGAGCTACCGAATTGACAAACTCGGTGATACCGAAGCAACACTTGGAACCTAAACTAGTGAACTCAGTTGGGCCGATTCACAGTTCGGTGGCACCGAGATTGCTAGGGTTTCACAGAATCCTAAACTCGATCACACCGATTTGCATGTTTCGATCACACCGAAAAGCGCATGTGCAATGGCCTAAGCCGAATCGGTGAGACTGATTTCTACATTTCGGTCAGTCTGAGATGAGTTCTGCGGAGGACTAACCCTAAAATTTTCGAATCAATCTAGACCTAAGGAAGATTTAGCTGGATAGATTAATCTCATTCATGGCAAGATGCATGGCATTGTCCTTGTGCTAGGAATCAGAGTGAAAAAGACAACACAAGGGGTCGAACACGTACCCTAGAGCGGCGAGTGTTTGCTACGGCGGCGACGGCGGAGCAGAATCCGTCGACGGCGGCAGAGTCCAATGGCGGGAGGTCGTTGGTGGCGAGGAGACGATCCGTAGACCCAAGGAGGCAGAGCAAGACACGCGTGGGCTGAGAAGATTTGAAGTAATTTCCAAAATCTCACCCGTGGGTATATATATCCCGACCCTGTCGGTGTGACCGAGTGGAACAACTCGGTGGCACGGAGATTGCAGAATCGCAAGCGGTTGCTGCAAATCAGTGTGACCGAAGTGTTCAAATCGGTTGCACCGAGATGAAAACCTAGATCAACTTAGTGAACTCGGTTTGACCGAAATGGATTTCTCGGTCGGACCGAAATGCACAAAGAGGTTTTGGAAGTTTAAGTCTATGACGAATCTGGGACTCCGAGTGCTCCTCACACAGAGTGGTTCAAATCTGAGTTGATCAAACTTTGTGATGTAGCATGAATAGAGTTTGAGACGAGAAAAGCATAGATAGCTAGAGAAGGTTCTTAGGCATTCTTGTCCATCCACTTGGCAAAAGAGAAAAGATCCAAAAAATGAAAACAACAAGTGGATGTCCTCGAATGGGTAAAATATGCAACCCACATGCTCATACAATAAAATGGCAAATGAAATATGTGGTAAAGCATGCACAACCAATTCTAGCATCTATCAAACAATTGGCGATGACTAGGTCATATATATATGAGTATATTGACTTAGGAGTCAAATGAGAACATTTGATCATAGGTCATACTCATCGTTTAAGCACAAGTGGGGTTACCACTTTTACATAAAGCATTGTTGTGTTCACACCATTAGAGTTGCTTTAGCTCAATCTTTAGAGTAAAGCTCCCCCTAGATGTGAGATCCTCCCTAAGAGGGATGAACTAACCTTGGGTTTTGTCGATGATGACTTCATGTAGGTGTGGAAGATGTGGATGCTGAATGTTGTTGATCATTTGGAGCAATCCATTGGAGTGAGTTGCATTTTCAATACCTACACGGGTTAGTCCCACAAGGAACAAGCAAGAGTATCCATAGACATAGAGTGATGCACACACAAGATGATGTCCATGAAAGCATTAGGTTACCTTGTCCCTTGTCTGACCAACAAGAGGGTTTGTGACTCCTTGAACTAGTGCAAGATGTGGAAGTTGATTGCACTTGTCTTTGCCAAAATGATATGAGTGAAGTATATTGGCGGAGTCACCCTCAAGAACTCTCTAGTCCTTCTTCTTTGGGATCCACATCATCTTGATTGGAATCCTTTGGGTAGTAATGAAAATTGATGAAGTAGAGTTTGATGTAGTCTTGGGAACCTACTTGACCAAGGCCTTGGGAGCTTCTTCAAATGAATCAATCTCCTCTTGAAGCTTGTCCTTGCCTTTTTGCTTGTGGTCTTGTGGTGGAAGATCATCTTGAGCTTGTGTCCCTTGGAAAGAAATTAGATCATACTTCTCTTGTTGGGGAACAAACTTCGTCTTGGGGTATTGACCTTATTCCCACTCAACTCCATTTGCATTGAACTTTTGTTCAAAACCAACACCTTGATTCTTCCGGTGCCTTCGTTGCTTGCATACAATTTCCTCAAATTGCTTGCTCCTGGCAAGGCTTTTGTAGACACCCTTCTCTATAGTTCCCTGCAATAAGCTATTTTCTTGCTCAAGAGTAACTTGGCTAAGAGAATCATTAGTGGAATCAAGATAACTACTAGAAGCAACAACATTGGATTTAGCATGATTATTGTTACTACTAGAAGAATCTTTCTTACTCTTGTTACTAGACTTGACTTGTGGCATGTAAGTAGATAAGAGTAAATGCTTGGCAATGTAAGAAGAACTTTTCTTGCAAAGATCATCATTGATTGCCTTTAAAAACTCATGCTCTTGCTCAAGGTTGAGCTTTTCAAAGCGTAACTTCTCATGAGTCTTTAAAAGTTCTTGATGATCTTCCAAGATAGTTTCATGAGCTAACTTAAGAGTGTTTAGTTCTTTAGTTAGGCACTCAATCTTCTCCTTATCATTGTCATTTCGTTTTATCTTGATTAGCATGATTAATTGATGTTTCATCATAGTATTCATCACTAGAGTTGTAAACAAGTAAATCATCATCACCTAACAAGTCATCTTCATCACTATTGAAATCAACATACTCGGGGTGTGATACCTTTGGGCCTTTAGCCATGAAGCATCTTCCAATTCCTTCATTTGGTGAGTCAAATATGTCATAGGAGTTGGTTGACACAAGTGCTAGACCGGCACCACCTTCATCTTGAGTATATTCGGAGTCGGAGTGATAGCTTCTCTCGGAGTGATTGTCGGAGTCAGATCCGGATACCCATTCACCAACATGAGCTTGATGTCTTCGCTTTGTGTAGCTCTTTGATGATTTGTCCTTCCTTTTCGAATCCTTGCTTCTCCGGGAGGTTATTCATCCACGATGATCTTCTCTACTCCTCCTCTCTTTTGGTGGTGAATCTTCTCTTCTACTTCTTCTTTTGGGTGAATCTTCTCTCCTTTTGTAAGGAGTCGTACACTCATTGGAATAGTGTCTGGGTCTTCCACAATTGTAGCAATTACGTTCATGACTCGAAGATCTTTTGTCATTGTAGGACCTTGACTTGGAACTTCTTTCCTTGCTTCTACTCTTGTAGAACTTGTTGAAGTTTTTCACCATTAAGCTTAATTCCTCATTGAAGGTTTGTTTCTCACTTGATGATGTAGGAGCATCACATGAGGCTTTGTAAGCACCACTTGACTTGTTGTGAAGCTCTTCCTTATCCTTGAGTGACATCTCATGAGCAACAATTCTTCCAATGACTTCCGTCGGCTTGAGATCTTTGTAATTGGGCATCATTTGGATCAATGTGCACACGGTATCATATTTTCCATCCAAGGCTCTTAGGATCATCTTGATGATGAATTTGTCGGTCATCTCTTCACTTCCTAAGCTGGCAATATCATTTGTAATGAGAGCAAGCCTAGAGTACATTTCAGCGACACTTTCACCATCCTTCATTTTGAACTTGTCAAGTTGACTTTGAAGCACATCCAATTTGGATTCCTTGACAAAGTCGGTACCTTCATACATGTCAATCAAAGTATTCCAAATTTCCTTTGCATTCTCAAGGCGACTGATTTTGTTGAATTCTTCAGGGCACAATCCGTTAAAGAGGATATCACAAGCTTGAGCATTGTATTGCAGCATCTTCAACTCTTCCGCGGTAGCTTCATGGTTCGGTTCTCTCGCATCGAAGAATTCACCTTCAAGCCAATACAAACAATAGCCCAAATGGCGGGGTTATGTCCAAGAATATGCATTTTCATCTTATGCTTCCAACTAGCAAAATTAGTACCATCAAAGTAAGGACCTCTACCATGGTAATTTCCCTCGCTAGACACCATACTCTCCTAGGTTGTGAAACCAAGGCTATGATCACCAAAAGCTATAGAAATCAAGGCAAATGGAGACCAAATCTCTGATACCAATTGTAGGATTGAAATTGTGTCTAGAGGGGGGTGATTAGACTACTTGACCAAATAAAAACTTAACCTTTTCCCAATTTTAGTTCTTGGCGGATTTTAACAACTTAGCACAAGTCAAGCAATCTTAACACAATTCAAGCAAGCATGCAAAGAGTATATAAGCAGCGGAAAGTAAATCATGCAACTTGCAAGAATGTAAAGGGAAGGGTTTGGAGAGTGCAAACGCAATAGGAGACACGGATGTTTTTGTCGTGGTTCCGATAGGTGGTGCTATCGTACATCCACGTTGATGGAGACTTCAATCCACGAAGGGTAACGGCTGCATGAGTCCACGGAGGGCTCCACCCACGAAGGGTCCACGAAGAAGGAACCTTGTCTATCCCACCATGGCCATCACCCACGAAGGACTTGCCTCACTAGGGTAGGTCTTCACGAAGTAGGCGATCTCCTTGCCCTTACAAACTCCTTGGTTCAACTCCACAATCTTGTCGGAGGCTCCCAAGTGACACCTAACCAATCTAGGAGACACCACTCTCCAAAAGGTAATAGATGGTGTGTTGATGATGAAATCCTTACTCTTGTGCTTCAAATGATAGTCTCCCCAACACTCAACTCACTCTCATAGGATTGGATTTGGTGGAATGATGATTTGAGTGGAAAGCAACTTGGGGAAGGCTAGAGAGCAAGATTCATATGGTTGGATTGGAATATCTTGGTCTCAACACATGAGTAGGTGTCTCTCTCTCAGAAAATGGGTAATGGAAGTGTAGGCACGATCTGATGTCTTTCCTTACGAATGAGGAGAGGGTGGAGGGGTATATATAGCCTCCATACAAAATCTAACCGTTACACACATTATACCAAACTCGGTGGGACTGAATCAGAAAACTCAGCTGGACCGATTCAGTACATATGTGACTGTTAGGCAATTTCGGCGGGCCTGACATGTCATCTCGGTGGGACCGATATCATTAGGGTTAGGGCATAACATAATCTCGGTTGGGTCGATTACTCAAACTCGGTTGGACCGACTTTGGTAATAAGCTAACTAGAGAGTTGGTCAGGCAAACTCGGTGGGACTGATTCGCTCGTCTCGGTGGGACCGAAGCGTTACAAAAAGGAAACAGAGAGTTTGCATTGCAGACTCGGCGGGGCCGATCGCTCATCTCGGTTGGACCGAAACGTTACGAAGGGAAACAAAGTCCCATCTCGGTGAGACCGAGATTACTATCGGTGAGACCGAAAAGACTAGGGTTTCTGGCAGTGGCTATGTCAAATCAAATCGGTGGGGCCGAGTTTGACTTTTGTTTTGGGACATATGTGGATATGAGAAAGTGGTTGAGGTCTTTGGAGCATATCACTAAGCATTTTGAGCAAGCAAGCCATTAAGCAACACCTCATCCCCTTTTAATAGTATTGGATTTCTTATAGACTCAACGTGATCTTGGATCACTAAAATGGAAAAATTAGAGTCATGAGCTTTGAAGCTTGAGCCAATCTTTTGTCCTTAGCATTTTGAGGGGTACACATTCCTTATCCATGCCATGCCAATGATTGAACTTTCCTCAAATATTTATCTTGTAATGGCATTAGTTCAATGAGCTATATGTTGTTAATCATTACCAAAACCACCTAGGGATAGTTGCACTTTCAGTAACACATTAAGTAAGATGACATGATGTAGAGGAATGAACTCAAGCAATATGATGAAACCCCCATCTTTTTATCCTCGGTGGCAACAATATAATACGTGCCTTGTTGCCCCTACTGTCACTGGGAACGGACACCGCAACATTGAACCCAAAGCTAATCACTTCTCCCATTGCAAGAAAAACTAATCTAGTAGGCCAAACTAAACCGATAATTCGAAGAGACTTGCAAAGATATCAAATCATGCATATAAGAATTCAGAGGAGATTCAAATTCATACATAATCTGATCCTAAATCCACAATTCATCAGATCTCGGAAAACACACCGCAAAAGAGTATTACATCGAACAGATCTCCAAGAACATCGAGGAGAACATGGTATTAAGAATCAAAGAGAGAAAAGAAGTCATCTAGCTACTAGCTATGGACCCGTAGGTCTGTGGTAAACTACTCACGCTTCATCGAAAGGGCAATTGTGTTTATGTAGAAGCCCTTTGTGATCAAATCCCCCTCCGGCAGGACGCCAAAAAAGGTCCCTAGATGGGATCTCACGGGTACATAAGGTTCCGGCGGTGGAAAAGCATTTTCGTGGCTCCCCCTAATGGTCTTGGGGTATAAGAGTATATATGGGAAAAATAATTAGGTCAGGAGACCCACGAGGGGCCCACAAGGCAGGGGGCATGCCCTACCCCCTGGGCGTTCCCTCCACCCTTGTGGCCGCCTCGTGGCTCCTCCGACTTCATCTCCAAGTCTCCTGGTTTGCTTCTGGTCCAAGAAAGATCATCGCGAAAGTTTTAATCCGTTTGGACTCCGTTTGGTCCTTTTCTGCGAAACTCTAAAACATGCAAAAAAACAGAAACTGGCACTGGGCTCTAGGTTAATAGGTTAGTCCCAAAAATAATATAAGATAGCATATTAATGCATATAAAACATCCAAAACAGATAATATAATAGCATGGAACAATCAAAAGTTATAGATACGTTGGAGACGTATCACCCTCCACCCTTGTGGCCGCCTCGTGGCTCCTCCGACTTCATCTCCAAGTCTCCTGGTTTGCTTCTGGTCCAAGAAAGATCATCGCAAAAGTTTTATTTTGTTTGATATTCCTTTTGTGCGAAACTCTAAAACAGGGGAAAAAACAGGAACTGACACTGGGCTCTAGGTTAATAGGTTAGTCCCAAAAATAATATAAAATAACATAATAATGCATATAAAACATCCAAAATAGATAATATAATGGCATGGAACAATAAAAAATTATAGATAAGTTGAAGACATATCAGTGGGCGACCACCTGATCAAAGAAGTAGGAAAAGCACATCGTCGATGGTCCACTCAGATCTCGGAGAGCAACAATGGTATAACGTGCATCGTTGAGGCCGATGTCCCGGCCTACACCTGTCCCATGGTGGCGCGGGTGACGTGGTATGTCCTGTTTGGACTCACACGCCCTATGAGGAGAGTTGTCCTCGGGCAGTGCACAACCCCGCTCCTTGGTGCGGGAACTTGATGTGCAACTTCCGACGTTGCAAGATGCCTCAGCATGGTTCTTCGTGTGATGTACTGCCATCTTTGGAATGCATTTGTTGGTATTGGCTAACCAACCATCACGGGGAGGGGGGTCCATCTGCTGCATTGGGGTGTACTCCCTCCGTTCCGAAATAATTGTCGCTGGGGGCGTCGTTCCGACCAGGTGAAACAGTGTGAAAGTACAATACTACCCCCGATTTGAAATCAATTGGGAGGCGTCTTCCTCCGTCGCTCCTCCCCTCCGCCAGGCTTCTACGCCGTCGCTGCTCCCTTTCGCCAGGCTCCTCCGTCGTCCGCATCTCTGGCGTCCTTCCCCGCCACGGTCCGCAGCTCCCTCATCTGCCGCCCTTCCCCGCCGCGGTCCGCAGCTCCCTCGCCGGCCGCCCTTCCCGCCGGCTGCCTGCTCTGCCACAGCTTCGGATCCTTCACTATTGGCCACAGATCCTTCGCCGGCCGCCTCCCCCAACTCCAATCAAGAGCTCGAGGTCAGCCGTTGCGCTGTCCACTTCTGCTGCTCCTCTCGTCTCTGCTCCTCTCCACTCCAATCAAGAGAATCTGTAATTGATCCAAAAAACAGGTCAATTGATGTCAATTTGATTAACTAAATCATCCAAAAACCAGAATGATAAGTCCATATGCTACTGTTGATCCCAAGACCGGAATGACAAGTCCAGGTGTTCCTCAATTGAGGAATATGATTAACTAAGACACAAAGTGAGTAAGGCTGCAAGTAAACCTGATTGATTCTGCGAAGAAGAAGAAGAACACAGGTGTAGCTGCAAGTAAACACGCTCGCAACTTCAACTCTGCTCTCTTCTTTCTTGTGAGATGTTGGCAATGTCAGTTATTTTTTCTGGGTGAATGAATGAAGTTTTCTGATGTGAATTCGATGGAAGGCTGCCGGTGGAGGAAGGGGGACACTTGATGCCAGCAAGTTTTCTTAATGCAGAGTCAGATCGACGAGGAGGCCAAGGTCGACGCCATCTGTATGTGGCATTCTTTCAGAATCAGGTTACATCGGTGTAAACTGGACATACATTCAGTTCACATCCATCTGATGAAACCATCATGTACAACCGCAAGACTTGGAAACAAGCAAGATACCAACTTCAACTGACAACATGAATACAAGGAGTACATGGGTCTCTAAGACTACTTCATGTCTGAACTTTAAGTTTCAACTGACAACAATTGGTTAATTCATTGTACTCATGCCTATAAATGTACTCTTGCAAACATTTTACTCCATGCTACTCTAGATCATGATTGTAGACAGTCTATACTCTGCTCACCTCAGCATGCTTGGTTAAGTATTTTTGTTAACCTCTTCACTGCCACAAACTATCAATCAGCAAGCTGTCCTTTGTACACCTCAGCATGCCATCCCTTTTCGATCAAATTATCTACAGAAACATTGTACATTCAGTTTTCAGGCAAAAATGTTTAGCTACTCAAAATACTCCAGACACGTCGAAGCACTCCAGCACCGAGGAGTAATAAGTAGGAGTAGCAAGCAGTGACTGAAACTGCAGATACGCCGAGGTTAACATTGACAAACTACTACAACTTTTCCTTATTAATCCAGCAAAACTACTGCAAAACTAACTGAATCGTTTCACTACTGCAACCAAATTCAGTTAATTAAGTATGCAGAGATACAAGTACTACCATCAGAGAGAAACTACTGCAACCAAACTGAATTAAGTATGCAGAGATACAACTAACTGAATCTTTTCACTTGAATGAAGTACTGCTACTGCAACCAAACTACTGCAAAACTAACTAAATTAAGTATGCACTCCTTGTTTCTTGGCCTGCTGTAGAAAGAAAGCAAGCAAGCAAATTCAGAGTTTACCATCAGAGGGAATAGAGGAGGGGCTTACCATCATCGATGGAGATGCTCAGGTCGTCGGGCATGGGTGCGTTCTAGTTTCTTGGCCTGCTGAAGCAGCCGGAGGCAGGCCACGACAGCGCATGCTTCTAGCTGGACGAGAGCGATGTCGTGTGGCCGGTCGGCGACGGTGCCCCCGCGGCGCGCCGCTCGGCGCACGCCGGGCCGCAGAGCTTCAGGTTATAGTCGCTCCTTGCGGAGGGCGGCGGCGGCGTCCGGGAGTAGCAGCTGCACGCGGCGGGGATGCCTCTGGCCGTGCCTCCGATGACGGGTCACGGAGAGGAAACCACATCAGGGCGGACCGGGAAGGGGAAGAGCGGCATCTCCCTGCGACAGCAGCGAGGGTGGCGTACCGCAGCTGCGGGCGTTGCAGATCGAGCCGCCATGCCAGGAGGGAACTCCATCTCCCTCCGTTGCTCGGGCGCCGCTCCAGATCCGCCGCTCGGGCACCGATCCACGTCCACGCCTTCGTTGCCTATATCGAGCTCTGGCGCCGCTACACATCCACACGTCCTTCGCCTAGAAGCTCGTCGCCGGCGCAAAAAGAATCGATATTTTGTTGACTTACGGGGTATGAGTGGAGGCGGGGTGGTGAGGAAAAAGGGCGGTGGAAGAGGCCGGCGACGGGGAGAGGGAGAGGCCGGCGACGGGGAGAGGAGAGGGCGGCGACGAGGAGAGTGAGAGAGCAGCGACGAGGAGAGGGAGAGGGCGTTGCCGGAGGGGAGAGAGAGAGAGCGGCGACGGGGAGGAGACGGAGAGCGGCGAGCGAGAGAGCTAGTGGGAGCGAGTGAGTGGGAGGGCAAAATTAGAAAGTGAAACTTTTTTATAACGTGACAGAATCTGAACTGTGTTTGCCCAACGACAATTATTTCGGAACAGAGGGAGTAGTTCTTTAGCCCACGTACGTTTAGAATCTGCACCGTGGTCCGCGATGACATCCAAGTCCTTAATCAGATTCCTGTCATGCTTGAATGGATTCTTCTTGCCAGACAACCGCTTCTTTTCTTCCAGGCCCTCCTCGTATTGGAGGACCTGCTACCAGTGTTCTTCGGCAAGCTGAGCCCGTGCGAGTAGCTCTTATTTATCCCTCATGACCTTCTGGGGCAACCTGATCAGCCTCTCCCGACATCCGTTGTGGCGCGGGCCGCCAAGTGTTTCATTCAGGATGTCCTTGTCATAGGGACCTAACTGGCGTTGGGCCCCCCTCGTGTACTCACGTTGTCGGGTGGAGGACTCTCGGGGCCATTGTTGTTGTTGACATCGGTGCCATCGTTGTCGTCGTCATCGCCACAACCATTGTTGATGGCATTTGGCGTGTACACCATGTAGATGTTGTAGGTTGAGGTTGCCTTTCAATTGCCCGTGGCTATTGGTCCGCTGTCAGCAGACTCGTCGATCTCCTTTTACTTGTCTTCTACT
>NC_057801.1:620930874-620935938 GCF_018294505.1 Triticum aestivum
CTTTAACGTTCGCGACAATATGAGTGGTGGGTGGGTCGAAAAATTGACTCCTTTCGACGTCTTCAGGATCCAATTTGACATCGAGATCGAGAGAGCCGACTTCACGAGTTCCTGAATCCGGTTTAACATCAAGTCCATGAGTAGTTTTCCGCTTTCCTCCTGGGCCCGATCTGACACCGGGCATAGGTGTTATAGGGGAAGCGGCTTCAAAAATCTGATGTGACATCGAAACCAGCAATGACTCCTGATGCTCAGGGCCTGATCTGACATCACGTCCGATGAGAATGGTTTTGAGATCCAGCCTGACATTAACCCCGTCGCGGGATTCTCATGCTCCTCCAAGGTGTGATCTGACATCGTGTCTAGGGAGAGCGGCTCATGCCAAATCCGGATTTGGCGAGACACCAAACCCGTGAAGATTAGCTCTCCACGGCAATCTGTGGTGTATTCGAACAGTCAATAAAGCTGGTAACTTGATTAGGACCCTGATAAGTGCCACACATGTGGCACGAGCACATGGCAACTACGAACATTTCCTATGACAAGTTTAGTGACTCAAGGATGACAACTTTAGTTGTCAAGCATGGCAACTTCTTTTCTGATGGCAGGTTTCAGTTGTTTTTGTTTGTCTTTCTTTTCATATGGCAACTTTTTTTTTAGGAAAAGGCCAACATGGCTAGCTTTATTAACTCAAGTACCAATTACATCATTTGCCAGATCTGATATAATCCGTATTGGAGGATCATCAGACCACGAGCAAGAAGTTTTACTAAGATAGGTATGCTTTGCTAGCCCATGAGCTGTAAACCTGCCAGATCTGATATAATCCGTATGTTGCTGCAAGAAATTCCCCATTGTGATCACGAATAACAGCTGCTGTAGCTGCATCACCTTCATCAACATGAAACAAAGCATCCACATTCAACTTACCTGATCTAGGCTCCGGTTTCTTCCATCTCCTTTCCAGGTCATTCCCTTGTGAGTTGGTAAATTTCCCAACATTTGCAGTGATTGCCAGGATAGAAACGGCGCTCCTCCCAAGATGATAAAAAACGTCAGTGTTGGACTGCTTTGTGCCACACTTGTGACACTTATCATTTGGCTTGATTAACCCATTCCAAGCACCTAGGGATCAAAATCTGTTTTGTTTCCCTATTCATATCGATTGATAGGTGGACCGTGAAAATTCCACTCCCTACTCCCTTGGTATCACAAACACATAACATTTGGGGAAACGCTTCAGAGTCAAACGTTTAAAACTTTGACTACAATTTTCATTTTAATTATTCAGATTGAATATTTGGATAACATATGTATTGGTTTGTCTAAAAAACACTCGTTCTAGAATCCTGTAGGTTTTTTTTTGGTTTTAATCTCATACTAGTAGAATAGAAATGAACAGATACAGTAGGGGAACCAGTTTTGGAGGACCTGAGTGATCCGCTCAACAAAATGGAGCCTCATCGTTACCTTTTCATGCTGCATGATTTCTGCCTAACGCTAACGCCCAAGAAAAAGTTTATGTTCGTCCTAACGCCATTGACACTCTTACAAAACTCGTACAGATAACCAAAGCATTCATATCAACAGCAGTCCCACAACATCGACCAGACTCAAATCACCCACCGAAAACAAAAGCCAAGAGCCAGATCGGCTACTTGGGGAAGGTGGCGGAACACGACGGCGGTCACGGCGGGTCCGAGCGCACGGAGCAGGTAGGAGTAGAGCATGCGGAAGGCTTCGAACGCCGCCGGGCGGATGAGCAGCCGATGCATCATCACCACCGCCCCCAGAAGCAGCCACACACGGCCGCAACCACGGCCAGAATCCACATGGAATCATCGACCTGTTGCTGACGAAGTGTTTCTTTTGCGCTCAGTATGGAGTAGTAGGATGCAGAGGAGCAGAGTGAACGATGCAGGTGTGGTTTCCCTGGGGGCTGGGGCTGGGGTTCTGTAGTGCGCCGCGATCAGATCATTCACATAAGGCCATCATTGTGGATTCAGTCTACAACGGAATCCAGACCACCTTACAGAAAGATTTGAAAATGACCATCACTGCTAGCTGCTAGCTGCTAGCTGCTAGGCAGAGAAAATGCCCATCACTGGAATAGTAATGGGAAACTAACAAGTTACACAGTTTGTCCCTGCAGGTGTGCTTCACGCTTGATAAGTATACACTACAACGGATCAATGTTCAGATGGGAATGGATCATCGATAAGCCATTCCCGCGACTTAGCCATACCTTATATAAACAACAATACAATCAGTAACATAGTGCTTTTATGCACGAAGGGCAAATACTGCAACTGTCTAGAATATCACGGAATGTGCAGTATAATGCAAGTATCATCGCGGAAATAAATAGCAAGACAACAGAAATAAAAAAGATTCAGCTTACTTATAAGCATAGTATACTTCTTATAAACTGAAGTAGAACTACTCACAAGAGAACTAGTATTAGCAGATACTTTATCAGCTAATAAAATAGTAGCATTCTTTCAGCCTAAAATGGATGACATTTTAACCTTTGCATGACATTAGAAGTCAGAGCAGAGCTTCATGCCTTTGACCACCATTTTTGCTACCGTAGAAAGTTAACAAACTACAACCTCTGTCCGGAATTAATTGTCGCTGAAATGAGTGTATCTAGACGCATTTCAGTGTGTAGATACACTCATTTCAGAGACAATTAATTCCGGACGGAGGGATTACATAATATCGCCATATAAAATAAAAAAATTATGTAACCTGCAAATGTTTTTATTTATGAACCTAGCCAATGTGACAATATATAAACTATTGATCTAGTAGTGATCAAGTTGAGAAATTGACTTCATATAAAACAAAAGCAACATCTGACTTAGTGACTTGGCTGGGTTTACTTAGCAGTGTGTAGTAACGAGAATTGTACTAAGTAGGATTCTGAATTACTTATGTTCCGGTATATATAGTTCTCGATTACTTAGGCAAAGTACTGGATGCCTTACAAATTACAAATGGAGTTAATACTTTCATAAGAAAACATCATCAGCCAAGCCCATGCAGGAATAAATTGTAAAATAGCATAGATATCCTAATGGGCATGTCTAGGAGATAAAGTTACGTCACCCTTTCAGTCATCACATCATACTAGCATGTCTCACCAAACAACCATCTCACATATTGTTCAAGACTTCATTTCCATCATGTCCATCAATAATGCCAGTACCTACGAGCATAATAAGTCAGGAACAAATGACAATTCAATGGAAAACCATCGATAGAAGAGCGAACTACAATGGGATATATAGGTGAACTGAGAGGTGCATAGTTATGTAATCTGGGAAAAATAACACTGAGCCATGAAGAATATATTTAATCTCTAGTGCAAATGGACTCCTCACTTCAGGAAGATATTCAACAAAACAAGAACTTAAATGTATTCAATTGGTTTCAGCTTCCAAATGAAAGAGTGTAACTAGCTTTAAGCTCCGGAAAGTGTCAATGGAGTTGCATATTCGGTTGTTTGGGTCTCAATTTCCATTAAGTTCTCTTCCAGTTTTAACTGTTGTGTGTCACATTGTCAAGAGAACCGCGGTCCAGTGCTGAAAATAACCATAACATTATTCCCGCAAGAGAAAAGATACTCTCTAGAAATCATCTTTGGTAAACTTGATTCCTCGTCAGACCAAGCGGGGCAAATTAAGACATGCCAAAATCAAAAACTGACAAGAAACATAATAGGTTCGACCTACTATATGTTTTCCAGTTGTACATCTAAACTAGCTAATCACAGCAAGGCTCTTCCACAAGTGACAAATAACTATTTCGTCGATTCCCAACTGTTATGCTTCCGATGCTGAAAAGATATATACTTCAGATAGGCACATAAGATGATAAGACTACATCTGAAACACAATTTAGGCATACAACCAAAGAACAGTGGCCTTGAGTAGTATTTTCTTTTAAAGAACTCATTAAGCGGAAAAAAAAATTGATGTGATTTGAACTTCAATCATCAGCATAACACTCAAGCATATGACATTCATTTGAGCAACTAATTGCTAAAAATAAATTTATATTATAATACTACTCAAGTAATAAATTATATAAAGGCTTGCTATTACCTGCAGGATAGAAACATGCAAATGGATAATGGTGACAGAAGGACATTGGATCAGAAAGTTTCTTGAACTCCGTTGACTGGAGATAGACCATGAAGACACCAGAAGCTGTCAGCACAAGGATTGCATTACTCTCCTCGTCAAACCCAACCAAAGTGAGGAAGTCGCCTTTGCAAGATGATCTAAGTTCCCCGAATTCAACAGCTCTGTCGGGCACCCATACAGCCAAACCATCAGAATCAGGCACTCTCTTCCATAATTGGGCGTGGAAGTGTTGTGAGAGATGGATGAAGCCAAGCCCACCACCCTGGGAGGGCATAATCCATAACTTGTGAAAGTCGATTTCCATATCTATGTGTGGTGGCAGCTCTGTCACAGCTAGGCTCTGCCTATCAAGATCAAACTCAAGTATGACACAGCCATGATCCACGGTAAATAACCAGCAAAAGGAATTCCCAACCAAAGTGCTGGGTTGTGGCATAGACTGAATCGATTGCAGCTGCAGTGAGTTGATGTTGCCCCATACTGCGGTCTCTGATGAGTAAAGCCACACCGAAACTCTTGTGCATAATGCGTCACGGGCTATCAGGGCCACCTGGAAATGCCATCCTTGGCGGCGGGCAGGGCGACGCACCGCCCCGTTGAAGAAGAACATCTGGGCGTTGTCCAGCTCCGGCGGGAAGAACAGCCGGCGCTGCTCGCGCGCGACGGGGTCCCACAAAACTAAGCGGCGCATCATCCTGTGGGCGAGGAAAAGGACGAGCCCGTGGCGACAGTCGATGATGCGGTAGCTCTCGAGGGGAGACATGGAGAAGCGAGCTTCGGGGATGCGATCTGGTGGATCCAGAATCGGAACAAACTGACGGGAATCGAGGAAGAAGCCAAGGAGAGGAGGCTTGCCGTGGTCGTCGCGGAAGCGGCTCTGGAATTGGGGATCGGCGACGAGGCTGCGCCAACG
>NC_057801.1:620936320-620958634 GCF_018294505.1 Triticum aestivum
ATCTCCCGGAGCATGTCGTCGTCGTCTGGAAGAGAGGCGGCCGGCGGGGAGGTGCGGCGGCAGCCGGGGGGAGACATCTCCCCTCTCGTGCTCATGGCAGGCTTAGCAGCGCAACTCCTCTCGTTGTTTTTTTGATGGGTGATTTGGTCGGTTGGGAGGACTGGTCTGGGCCAGATCAACTAGTCGGCGGGGAGAATGGCGTTGTCTACGCCGCCGGCGAGATGCGGCGACGGCGAGGCGTGCTCATGGTAGCCACCGGCGGAAGCGAGGGGATTGCTTTGACGATTCGGCAATGCTTCACTAACTACTCCCTCCGTCCTCCGAAAATACTTATCATCTAAAAAAATGTATTTAGAGCTATTTCGAAAATATTTGTCATCAAAATTAATAAAAAGGGATGTATCTAGAACTGACGGAGTGAGTATTTTATAGAGGGCAGAAAGTAGAGGAGCATCCAACCAATTAATCCTACTAGTACAATGTCTGTGCGACTGCTACAGGCTACAGTGCATATATTTGAGTGACTCGACAACAATTATCTTATAATAACCTTCTCTCTCCACTCTTCTCAGTCTCTTCCTTCACTCACACTTGATAGAAGAGCATATAATTTATGAATATTATGTAAAGTAAAACTAACGTCTCTAAATTCAACGGACCGCTCGGAATCCAATGTTAACAATCAAACTTGTACCATCCACATATCAGATCGGCCCCGCAGCCTCGAGCACCATTTTAAACATGTATGTATGTGTGCGCCGTTGTCCTTACTCCGATGGATACCCGTCACTGCCACGCAGAGGGCGCACACACGACCGTGTTACTATACAATGTTGTTGCCTTGCTCGTTGTAATTTTTCTTGATGCCATCACCGGCCTTTACCTCACCTCCAAATCTGTATTGCCACGATGAGACAGCACCAGCTCGCAGCAACAGTCACCCGTGGGCACCATGCATCTGAACAAGATTTATTCCTTATCCATTGGGATATGATATGCTAAAAAAAATTAAATAATACATTTTTTTATTAATTTGCATAAATATTACGCCCGATATGTAATTTTCAAAAATGATACACCGTCGGCCCGCTGCTGGCCTGGGCCTAGTCGGCCCACAGCAGGCCAACTGAAGTCCTATCGGCTTGCTGCTGGCCGATTGGCCTGTCGGCCACCAGTTCAGCTCAGTCAGCCATCTGTAGGCCGATAGGAGCTAATCGGCCAGCTGTGGGCCGACTGGTGCATGCCACCATTTTTGCCCCCCCCCTACGATCCCCGCTTATGTCACGGGCCATCACTTCCCGCCAAATTTTCCCGCTTTGCTCGTTCCCGCCATATTTTCCCGCTTTGCTCGTTCCCGCCATATTTCCCCGCTTAGCTTGTTCCTGCCAAAATTTCCCGCTTTGTTCGTTCCCGCTCTGTAATTCCCGCCATATTTTCCCGCTCTATAGTTCCCACCACTATTTCCCGCCATATGTTCCCGCTACCGAGTTCCCGCCTTCCTTTGTGTTCTCAACCTATAAAACCCCCTCGGCACTAATGTTGGTAAGCATTCTAGCGTAGTCTCGTAGTCTCGCCAAGATGTCCGGATATCCTTTTGATTGTAGTTTTCACAGTCGTATGTCTGGATGTCTGTTGCGTTTAGCCGCTGATTTCAGGGTTGACAACACATTAGTTCCTTGGGAAGAACTCATAAGTAGTGACACCCTGCTGAATGAGCTGGCTCACGCATTAAGTCGGTGCGGGTGGCCTTCCAGGACCTTTGAGGAGATACGGAAAGAACTTCTGAGGTTGCATGGAAGATACCTAAAGCATGGAAGGTACCTACATTTCGGAGCAAAACATACTTATTTATGGAGTGCCGACAGCGAGGATGAAGACGATATCTTCATGTCGCCGCTTCTAGGTTCTGCATCGTCAAAGGGCAAGAGTTCTTCATCATCGAAGGGCAAGAGTTCTTCATCGTCGAAGGGCAAGAGTTCTGCATCGTCAAAGGGCAAGGGTTCCTCATCGTCGAAGGGCAAGAGTTCTTCATCGTCGAAGGGCAAGAGTTCTGCATCGATGGAGGATGACGATGATGACTTCATGTAGTTTTTATGTTGTATGTTGTAAGTTAAGTCGTATGTACCGTTTAATTTAGATGTACTTCTATGTAGTTGTTTATACTGTCTTGTTGTACGAGCATTATGTTCTATCTAAATATGATGTTGTAGTTCGAATAATGGAGTACTAAAATAGAGTAGGCATATGTCTCATACATAAGTACATAGTCATTTGTCTCATACATAGAATAGACATAAGTCTCATACATAAGTAGATGTTCATGTCTCTACTGATAGATAGAAGCGTCAGTGACGACGTTTGGCCTGGCGGGGAGGCGGATCTACTGGCGGCGTCCATCCTAACCTGTTGGGTGGCCTAATGTTACGAGGAGGAATCTCAGACTCTCCTTGGTCATGATGTGTATCTTGTGTGGGGCCTGGTGAAGGAGTCGAAAACATGTTCATCCAGTGGGTGTGCTGCGACATTTGAGCATGTATGTTGTCCTCGGGATGTTGATCACTCCCCCACGTATCATGTGATGCCGACATAGACACATGATATCCATAGGCTCCTGCACGACGGAACTTTAAGTCATGAAGAATGATGTCGCCTAAACTAATATTAAAAACAGTAAATATGAAGACACACACCTGCTGGCTGTGACGGCTGCTCTGGCTCAAACTCAAAGCTCGACGAGGGACCGTGGTGCTGTGCCTGTGGAGAAAACACGAAGCTCGACGTGTAACCATAGTGCTGTGGGTGCTGCCACATTGAACTGCCAGGTTGTTCAGGAGGGGGTGGCCTGGTCATCGGCTGATGTGCTAGACGTGGACGTGGTCGATGTCGGTCTATGGAGGGACGCGGCTGCTGTTGCTGGTGCTGAACAACGTCGCTTCTTCGGGTGCACGTGATAGCCTCATAGACAACCCGTATTTTGTTCTGCATTCATTCCAAGAAGGGTTGTAGCACAGGACGGTGGTGAAGAAGAGGTCCAGACGACAATGATCGTCCAAAGGTGGTCACGTCGTCGTAGAGTTTGTGTGTCAAGGTAGCCTGCAAATTTTCATGACGATTATTAAGTATGCACGCCAAAGTATGTGACACCATTACTTAAAGAAAATATATCTTACCGCATACTGCCTAGAGCCTGAAGTATCATAGCTCGGGTACGTATCCGACGGAGTAGGATCAGGTATCTCCTCTGGGTGAGAGTGCTCAATGATGCGTAACCGTGTTCCGGTCATGTAGCATCGCAAATAGAGATTGAATTCATTGAGTTCAAAATTGTGATTCTCGTGCCATAGATGTGTGTTTGTTGTCTCCCATCTATGACATATGGCTCTAGTCTAACTAGCCACTCAGCAATTGTCCTAGTCATGCCCTTCCTTGTCGTCCTAAAATTGTGGTGTGTGTTCAACAATTATGAAAGATAATTGTGGTGTCATGCCCTTCGAATTGAGCACTATGAAAGATAATGCAACATTGAAAAACTAATTAATACCTGTGGATGTGTGCTGGCACCGGGTTCTCTGTAGGAGGAGGTAGCTCCAACCGCAGAAGACCAAATTGCCTCATAACCCTCTGTTGTGCCATCTCCTCGACGAAGATATCGAAGATGATCTTCGATTTCGTCATCCAGTAATCTCGGTGTAGGGCTACTTCCGTGTAGGGCTACCAGATGACGCCATTGTACATATCGAACTACTCGTTCAGTGCCGTGTATGCCTTTCTGGTCTGATCACTAGCAAAGCGTCTCTGTAGAAAAAAATGTTAGTAGCCGCTAGCATTGAACTATCTCTGGTGCACACAAAAGTTGCATTAAACTATAACACGATACATACCTTGCGACGTGTCCAACACAGACCAAAAGTAGGCATGTTGATGCCATCAGCATCAAACATGGCGTCTATAGGCTGATTAACACGTACATCTGGTCGCTCTATAGAGAACCTCTCCCATGACCACAGTTGTAGGAATAGAGGGCATCCAGGAAGGGCTGGCTTTCTCGATGTAAGCTCGCAACCGTTGCACATACCTCGATATGTAGCTGCTAAGACCGAACCCCAACTCCTCTGTCTGATCTGATCCGCCGTCTGAGCGCTCGCTATCTCGAGTGCCATAGGGATGTAGAGCGCACTAATAGTGCTGACATGGTTCTCTATGAACATCACCTTGCTGAAAAGCCACATTAAGTAGGCCTCCAGGCTCTGAGTGGTTTGTTCCACATTCAATGGCGCCCGAAACTTCTGGATCTGCATTAAGCAAAGAGAAAGTTTTAGTAAGCCGCAGGTATTTTCTGTAAAACCATATGCATGATAAACTGAAGTAAGAGGCAGGGGAAATAACCTGGAAATTGAGCAACCAATCATACTTAGGTCCATGATGCTCCCATACCGGATCTGGAGCATCCGAAAAAACACCATGAAAATGTTGTGTAAGGCCTTGCTCCCAACCAGCTGGAGCATCCAACGGTCCTATGGCATGACCTGCCAATGGTAGTCCGAGCAAAAGTGACACATCCTCTAGAGTAGGAGCCATCTCTCCCCATAGGAAGTGAAACGTGTGGGTCGCTGGCCTCCAACGGTCCACTAAGCAGCTCAACAAGGAGGAGTCGATGGCGAGGCGTTTCTCACCTGGGATAGACTCAACCAGACGCGCCAAAGGTAAAAGGCCGGCCCATTTCAACCTTCATCACAGAACACTTCAGTTAGTGTCTCCCATTAATATGCATGTCAGTGTGCAAATTAATAAAGCACGTACCTCTGAACCCATCCTGGGTGTATCATCTAGTGCTCCTTAGGAGTGCGAGTGACCAGAGGCTCAAGCTTGCGCTCATACCATATTGCAGCACGATGACCCCTATCAATGTCCCCATTCAGCAACCACATTCCCGACATTCCTGCACATAAAAATTCAGCTTAATAAAAATTCAGAACATAGTGCCACACTTAATACAAATTCAGAACATAGTGCCAGCCTTAATAAAAAATTCATAACATAGTGCCACACTTAATAAAAATTCAGAGCATAGTGCCACACTTAATAAAAATTCAGAACATAGTGCCACACTTAATACAAATTCAGAACATAGTGCCACACTTAATACAAATTCAGAACATAGTGCCACACTTAATACAAATTCAGAACATAGTGCCACACTTAATACAAATTCAGAACATAGTGCCACCAAGCTTATCTTCTTCCTCTCCCTCTTACTCCTCTACCTCCTCTTCGTCCCTAGTTGCCTTGTCCACGCCTAGTGACGAAAGTGGGACAATTAGTGTCCCTATGGCCAAATTCATTGCATAGAATGCATTGCCTAGTCGGACCTCCTGCTTCAGATTCATCCATATCATTCCGGATGCGCTGACACTGTCGTCTGCCTCTACTTGTACGCATATGCTCTGGGTTAGGAATGTAACGCCTTTCAGCGGGGTTGACGCTGTTGAAGTTACCCATTGATCGAAAACCCATCAGCTCACCTGTCCAGGTATTTTGGATAGACTCTTTCAGAAAAAATGGAGACACAAACGATATTGCGTCCATTCCAAGCTGTCTACAAGCAAAAAGTACATGTGAGCAAGGTAGGTGAAGCAATTTCGATTTGTTGCATGTGGACTCACACGTTGGCCAGGCTTCATTACCAATTCTCACCTCACGCGTCCTCAACTCATTTTCACATCCGAATTTGTTGTTGGCTAAGCGGACCTCAAACCTTCTTTCTTGATTACCGATGGAGACTATAGTGTGTGACCTAGCTTTTTGCATCTTGTTATCCATGTACTTCATGACTCTTTCACAGTAACATGTATTCAGGTTGTTCAAGATATGTTGCTCTGCTTTTTGGCGTCTATCTCTGAAATACTTCACGGTGCCATAGAAAATACCCTCAACAATGGCTATAAGTGGCAATGCCCGGTTTCCTCTAAGGACAAAGTTGTATGTTTTCGTGAGGTTCGTTGTCATGACACCGTACCTTGATCCAAATGTGTCATGTAGCAAAGACCACCTCTCCGGAGGCTCATGCTCTATCCACTGCTCGATAGTTTTAATCGACCTCCCGAGCCTTCTCCTAGTACCAGGTGGGTCAAAGCCTGGAAGGTCACATAGCCCAACAGGCTCCTCCTCCACAGCCGTTGTTCCTGTTGCCAACTGTGCAACTACTGCTTCAACATGTGCCCTCACTGCTGCATCTCTTGCAGCCTTCCTGTCCCTCATGTGTCTCTGTGTGCACACATTAAGTCTGTCATGTATCAAATTGTACTTCCAGAACTAGTTCTGCTTGTAGAGTTTTTTTAACAGATTCATCAGGTTCTTATTTCTAAACTGTGAGAGGAAATTAGCCCCCAGATGGCGCATGCAACAACGGCTCTGCAAGTCCCGCCATGGAGTTTGTTCCTCAGGGCCTAGGTTTGTCAGTGTCCTTATTGCACTGAGTATACCTGCGTGCCTGTCATGAAGGATGCACACATTGGGCTTCTCCTTCACAACTGATATTTTCAATTGCCTGAAGAACCATGTCCAACTTTCAATGTTCTCACCTCTCCACAAAAGCAAATGTGAGTGGGACAACTTTATTTTGGCCGTCTTGACCTATGGCTGATAGGATCTGACCCTTGTACTTGCCAGTGAGAAAAGTACCATCAACACATATCACCGGTCGGCAATGCCTGAAAGCTTCGATGCATACACCGAAAGAGAAGAAGAGACGATGTAGCACCCTCACAATTGGGAACTCTGGCATGAACAGGTTTTGGCTATCGATATAGGTGCCTGGATTCCGCTACTGTAGGGTGTGGAGGAGTTGGACAACAGAGTCATATGCATCAAAATAAGAACCAAATCTCCTCTCAAGCGCCGCATGCTTAGCCCTCCAAGCCTTGCCATAAGAAATTCTGTACTTGAACCTGGCGAAGACTTTTGTCTGGACTGCCTTCACTTCCATAGCTTTGCCCTGCACTATCTCATCATAAAACAACCGAGCAACAAGCGTCGATGAAAGGTTGGCATGATCTTGAGGGATGCAGGGAATAAGACATGTGTGATTAACTAAGTCGTTGATCATCCAACTTGTGCCATACTTAGGGAGATAGCCGTGCATCCTGGCAGGACAATCTGCGTTCCTGCATACCATTGTCAGGTATTTCTGACTTGACACCTGAGTAGTGAAAACCCTTTGCGTGGACATTGCCCAGTTTGTTATTGCATCCTTCAGAGCTTGCTTGTTGGGATACATAGCACCCGTCGCAATATTGTTCTAGTGATATTGCCAGGCAGAATCATGTCCATCGTTCACGATCATAGCATATGAGAAGTCATGATTCCACGATGCAGGATTCAGGACCTCCTCCGCATTTTATTTTTCATCCGACTCGTCTGAATCATAGGCATGACCCCTATCAACATCGATGTCTTCTTCTTCCATCAGGTCCTGCATGTGCCCATCTACCTCGTCAGTGTCCACCTCGCCGTTGTATTCACCATTGGCATTTCCCCCTTCTACCTGACTATTCTGCCCTGGTTCATAACCATCATCTCCAGCATTTGACATGGATAACTGCCTCCCTACACTGCTCTGCCCAGGATTGTAGCCACCCTCGCCTTCATGTGCAGTGACCTCCTTCACGACGGGAAGCACTAAAGCAACAGGATTGCATCCCCTTCGTTCACAACCTTGTAACCACCGCACCCAATCAGAGTCTCGCTCTATTAGTGTAACGCCCTGGATGCAACTTTCCATATTCGTAACTCCAACTCTTGCCTTTTCCGGAGATGCGATATGATTTTTCCTTCGTGGTTGGGTTTTTGCCTTTTGTTTTACATTTTGTTCATGTCTTGCTTTTCATCATCGCATCATTCGCATTGCATCGGCACTCCGTTGCTGTCATGTTTTAAAACTTGCATTCGTTCGTCGTTGCCGTTTCTCCCTTTGCCTTCATCACCTTCCCTCGGATCGCCTTGCTCACGCTGACCGTTCCAGACCAATCGGGTTTTTGCTTCCCTCTTGACCGTGCCCACCTAACCTCTTGCTAGCTCGCAGCCCCTCGCGCACGTGTCCGAAATTCCCCTGAACCCGACCTGGGCTGTCGTCACCGTTGGGTCCGGATCATCCCCAAACATCTATAAAACATCTCCGTTCTCTTATTTGGTCTCCCTAGCCTATTTACCCGGGACCGTCCGATTAAGATTGGAGGGACGAAATGCCCCTATCCAAAAATCCACTTGCTATATATAAGACCATCACCTACCAAATCATCCCAACCCTAATTTCTAGGAGGTTTGTCCCCATCGCCGCCGCCGCTCGGTCTCGATCCACCTCGGGGTCCCTTACTCCTTGTTTTCATCCACCCACCAGCAGGAGCCCGAACTCCGTATCCCTGACCCCGAGCATTTGATCCACCTCGCCTCTGCCTCCTCCTCCAAATCCCATCGGGAGAGGAGCTCCCGATCTGAAGCTTCCTTGCGCCCACGGTCCAGCGCGCCCGTGCCCAAGGCCTCGTCTCTTCCTCCTCTGATTGACGCCTGCCGTCCCCGCCATGGACTTGGAGCTTGCCTCCTCGCGCCCATGCCCGCCTGATTCTGCAGCAACCTCGCCGGAGACCAGCGCCGCTCCACCTCGTCTCCAACTCCGGTCACGACTCCGCCCCGCTCGCTGCTTCTCCTTCCCGTCTCTTCCTACGTTCCCTCTGGATCCCGCTCTCACCTGCTCTCTCTTCTCCAGGAAACCCACAAGAGCATCGTCCTCTCGTCGCCTCCGCCTTTCATTCCTCGCCACCGCACCAGTAGCCGCCGCTGCCGTGGCCTTCTGCAACACCCGTCCGTCACACCCGGCTTTCGTTCGCCTCCATGCCGTCCCTGTCGCCAAACCCTGCTGGCGTCATCGCGCCCCTGCTTCCTCTGCTTTGAAGACGAGTCAGGCGCCCCGCGTTGACCCTGTGAATTGATTGTGCCAGCGCACGCGTCGAACCGCTGCCATGCGCGTGGCCCAGATCCGCAGGAGGCTAGTGCGCCCGGCCAGCCCCGCCGGCCTGCTCCACCGCGCCCTCCCGCGGGCCGCCTTCCCGACTGGGCCTTGGCCCATGGTGAGCACCAAATGCAGCCCCTCCTCTTTGTTCAGCCCAGCAGTGCACCAGATGCGGCCCGTGTTGTTTTTTTTCCTGCGCCGCAATTTTCTCTATTATCCAGTGATTTACAGTTTTACAGAAAAAACCCCTTTTGTTCATGCATCTAATAACGCATTAACCATGCATCGGATTAAAATGATATTAACATGTAAAATGCTTAGAATTTTGTGTAGATTAATAATATGTCACTTTCATCCATGTTTAAAATGTTTAACTTGCTGTTTGTTTAAATTTGCTAATATGTCATGTTAAAATGATTTATTTCATAACTAAATAACCGTAGCTCCAATTTTAATAAACTTTATATGTAAATGGGGTGGAAAAATGCCTAGTTTAACATGGTGCATTTTATTTTTCTGTTTAACAACATTAAAATTGTGTTTAGGGAAGAACAGTACCGAATCTAAAATATGCATATGGGGATATACCGGATTTGTTGTTTGTTATATCCGGCCCCATTTAAATTGTTTAGATGGTATAGTTTTGTTATGCTTCACCTCTTGCCATGTTAACCAACATTTAATATTGTTGAGTACCTAAACAAGAGTGAACTAAATAACTCGATGTGGTGTTTTGTCAATATGCAACTCGTTGCATATTGAGCTCCATTTAACTTGTAGTATTGTTTGTTGCACTTTGCCATGCCATGCTCTTTAAACCGGACATGCATCATGCTTGTTTGTGCATCATGCCATGTTTATGATTGTGCATTTATCATGTTATTTGTTTCTTTCCGGTGTTGCTTCTTAGTTCCGATAATGTTGCGATTGTGAGGATTCGTTCGACTACTCCCGTTCGTCTTCTTCATGGACTCGTTCTTCTTCCTAGCGGGATTTCAGGCAAGATGACCGCTACCCTGGATCTCACTACTATCATTGCTATGCTAGTTGCTTCGTTCTATCGCTATGCTGCGCTACCTATCACCTGTTTATCAAGCCTCCCAAATTGCCATGTCAGCCTCTAACCTTTTTCACCCTTCCAAGCAAACCATTGCTTGGCTATGTTACCGCTTTGCTCAGCCCCTCTTATAGCATTGCTAGTTGCAGGTAAAGTTTGAAGATTGCTCCATGGTGGACAGGATTATGTTGGGATATCACAATATCTCTTATTTTAATTAATGCATCTATATACTTGGTAAAGGGTGGAAGACTCGGCCTTATGCCTGGTGTTTTGTTCCGCTCTTGCCGCCCTAGTTTCCGTCATACTGGTGTTATGTTCCCGGATTTTGCGTTCCTTACGCGGTTGGGTGATTTATGGGCCCCCCTTGACAGTTTGCTTTGAATAAAACTCCTCCAGCAAGGCCCAACCTTGGTTTTACCATTTGCCTCACCTAGCCCTTTTTCCCTTGGGTTTCCGGAGCCCGAGGGTCATCTTTATTTTAACCCCCCCCCCCCGGGCCAGTGCTCCTTCGAGTGTTGGTCCGAAACGGGCAGACTGCGGGGCCACCTCGGGGCAACTCGAGGTGTGGTTTTACTCGTAGGCTGACCTATCCGGTGTGCCCTGAGAACGAGATATGTGCAGCTCCTATCGGGATTTGTCGGCACATCGGGTGGCTTTGCTGGTTTTGTTTTACCATTGTCGAAATGTCTTATAAACCGGGATTCCGAGTCTGATCAGGTCTTCCTGGGAGAAGGTATATCCTTCGTTGATCGCGAGAGCTTATCATGGGCTAAGTTGGGACACCCCTGCAGGGTATAATCTTTCGAAAGCCGTACCTGCGGTTATAGGCAGATGGGAATTTGTTAATGTCCGGTTGTAGATAACTTGACACCAGATCTGAATTAAAATGCATCAACCGTGTGTGTAGCCGTGATGGTCTCTTTTCGGCGGAGTCTGGGAAGTGAACACGGTTTCTGGGTTATGTTTGACGTAAGTAGGAGTTCAGGATCACTTCTTGATCATTGCTAGTTTCACGACCGTTCCTTTTGCTCTCTTCTCGCTCTTATTTGCGTATGTTAGCCACCATATATGCTTAGTCGCTGCTGCAGCCTCACCACTTTACCCCTTCCTTTCCCTTTAAGCTTTGCTAGTCTTGATACCCATGGTAATGGGATTGCTGAGTCCTCGTGGCTCATAGATTACTACAACAACAGTTGCAGGTGCAGGTTATGCGATGATCTTGATGCGAGAGCGATGTTGCTTGTTTTGGAGTTCTTCTTCTGCTTCTTCTTCGAACAGGGGATAGGTTCCAGGTCGGCAGCCTGGGCTAGCAGGGTGGATGTCATTTGAGTTTCTGTTTGTGTTTCATCCGTAGTCGGATGATGCTCTTATGTATGATGTATTGTTGTATTCGTGTGGCATTGTATGCCTCTTGTATGTATCCCCATCTATTATGTAATGTTGATGTAATGATATCCACCTTGCAAAAGCGTTTCAATATGTGGGTCTATCCTTGGTGGGACCTTCGAGTTCCTTTTGGATAGGGTCGCATATTGGACGTGACAATTAGCCTCAAATAAAAGTAAATTATTGTACTTGACCGTGTCCATAATGCATGAACACCGATGGTGTGTGTTTCAGTATCAAGACCTAAACTTGCCGCAATCCATTCTTTCAACTGACCGACATACCATGTTTGAGGTGCGCTCGTTGACACCTCTATGTGAGTAAATTCACTCAGATCAGCTCCCATCTCAGTTGTTTGGATAATACCAGGATTGTAGTAAAATATGAACTTCACTACATCAGACATCTCGGCTCACCTATTTTTTCCAACAATGATATACAAGTATTAAGCAACAACTTAAAATATGCGCACTAACAAATATTACACATGTCTATATATTAGCTAGCTATATATTACGGAATATTAACGGAGCAACTAATACTACCGGAGAAACTACAAATTTTTACACAACTAATTAGTTAACATCTAAATATATTTACATATACTACCGGAGCAACTAACAATAATCACACACCTAATTTATTTCACATAGAAACATATTAACAAATACTACCAGAGCACCTGAAAAAGAAAATGTTGGTTGAAATATACCCTTGAAGCGTGCGTGCGAACGAAAAACGGCGGCCTTCAATCACCGGAATCGGAGCAGGAAACTCCACCAAACTGCTGGAGCTTCACCTCCACCACCTCCACCACACTGCCCCAACTTCACAACCACCACCTCCACCTCCACCGCCGCAACAACCTCCACCAATGAGCTGGAAAAAAACTCCACCTAAATGCTCACCACGACCACCACGAGCTACCCCATCAGTAGATCGAGGTCTCTTTTGGTTGCCCTAACTGAGTAGATCCATTCGCGGTGCCAAATCCGCGAAAAAACGGCTCATTTTGGTGTAGAAACTAGGGGCATTTTCTTGTACAGAGAGGAGAAAGAAAGAACAGAAGAAGAACAGAGAAGCTAGCAGCCTCTCATGTGGGAAGGAGGAAAGGGAGCCGGTCCAGCCACGCGTGACATGGGGCAGCACCCTGTTGGCCAGCAGCAGGCCGACCGGGGCGCCCCGTGACCAGCCCGCGCCGACAGCCACCTCTCTCCTCCTCGTGACGTGGCCTGGCCAATGCAAAGGCCGACACATGGCAGGCGGGCCAGCTGTCGGCTTGCTACTGGCCGACTACATCTAGTCGGCTTGGTGTGGGCTGACTACGCCCAGTCGGCCAGCAACGGGCCGATGGTGTATTATTTTTGAAAATTATATATCGAGCGTAATATTTGTGAAAATTAATTAAAAATTTTAGCTTGGGATATCCCGTCATAACCTACAAGTTTTGGTAATATGGATCTTAATATAACTGAAGAAATTCAATACATTCAAATAACCTACACGCAACTCAAAGACACAGTTTACACTCTGATGATAACCAGGTTGGGAAATGAGATGTAAATAATCGACTAAGATTCTTTTATAATCTTCAAAAACTAAAGTTGAAGTCTTACTCTCTCTATGTTAGTTGACCAAATTTATGAGCATTGCGTCGCTGAAGCGCAACCTAGAGGGATGCCTCCGCACGGGCTGTGGTCGTTTCGACGGAGCTGAGCGGGCGCCGCCATGCTGCTCGCCAGTCCGGGCCTGTATGTTGATTGTGGCGTCGACAGGATCAGGGGCTTGGGCTAGGGAATTTGAAAACCCAAGTGTAGTAAACTCAAGTAGAATATCCACCCTCAAATGAAAACATGTGCTCTATAATGAGCATATCTAGTACGACTAAAATTTGCAGGATAAAAGCTGAATTACTTTGCGGTACATAGGAGACGACACAATTTTGCCCAATTTACACTCATAGTCAAATATGGGAATTATAAGATTCTCAACTCCCGTTCAATCCATCCCCATGATATATGGACAATCACCTCATGACACTCAAATTTAGTTACTTGCAGCCAATGTTGCATTAGGCGTCTTAACTAAAACTCGTATTGTTTTAATTCATAGATGAAATATATGAAAACCTAACTAACAAAATACAATTATTCATAAGAAATGTGTGATACGTCTCCGTCGTATCTACTTTTCCAAACACTTTTGCCCTTGTTTTGGACTCTAATTTGCATGATTTGAATGGAACTAACCCGGACTGACGTTGTTTTCAGCAGAACTGTCATGGTGTTATTTTTGTGCAGAAATAAAAGTTCTCGGAATGACCTGAAAATCCACGAAGCAAATTTTTAGAATTAATAAAAAATACTGGCGAAAGAATCAATGTCAGGGGCCCACACCCTGTCCACGAGGGTGGGGGGCGCGCCCCCTTCCCTAGGGCGCACCCCCCTGCCTCGTGGCTATCGGATTTAGGGTTCCGGCAGACCCTAGAGGTTCGAACACTGGGGTGCGCGCGGAGGTTTCGCCTTCTACCTACCCATTCCTCGCCAAATCGCTTGGAACTAAACTACGAGAAGAACAACACAAGAGACACAGGGTTTATACTGGTTCAGGCCACCATTGTGGTGTAATACCCTACTCTAGTGTGTGGCATAGTGGATTACCTCTTGGGCTGATGATGAACAATACAAGAAAGAACAACCTCACGAGGGTCTGTTCTTGTGGTGGTGATGTCCCTTTGGAAGGGTTGATTCTAGATGCCTATCTTATCTCCAGCATCCTGTCTAGATGTCTCTACCCTGTGGGTGGCTAGTCCTATTTATAGGCGAAGGCCCTGGGCCTCTTCCCAAATATTGAGCGGGAAGGGCGCCAACAATTGGCCATTTTGAAGGGGAACATCTAGTACACTTATCCTGACTAAAGTTGGTCCTCGCCTGTCAAAGGCTCTGGTGGTGACGCCGACCTGGGCTCCACGGTGACCTCCATCCTGCCGTTGGACTGGTCTTGGTCTTGTTGCACCGAAATGGATGCCTTTGCTTGATGCTCTCGCCTGCACTTGCTCCCCTTGCACCAAAGAGGAAAGAAGGACACTGCGCGGCCTGGCGCCCGGCTGGTGCCCTTGGTCGTCATGGCTTGCGTCATGGGCACCTCGCGAGGTGCCCCGCCTTGAACTCTCCGCCTCCTCGTGAGCCAGCCTGACGAGGCCGTGCCTGAGGAAGCTCCTTGTCGTCCGCCCCGCGAGGCTTGGCCCCTCGCGAGGGTCTTGAGCTTGTGTTGATGAAGATGGGCCGTGCTGGCCCCCCTTTGAGCCACACCGCAGGCCGCACGCAGGCAAGTCTGGAGACCCCCGTTCCCAGAACGCCGACAGTAGCCCCCGGGCCCAAGGTGCGCCCGGACTTGGCCGAGCAGAGAGGCGAAAGGGCAAGTGTGAAGCGTCGCGGGCCCTAACAGCCTGCGGCCTTGGGCGCCGCGTGGCGGTTGATTGGACGTGGGCGCCTCCACTTCCCCACGACGCCTCGGCAACTGCATGGATTCGACAAGTCCCTGCATGCGAAACGAGTCATAACTACCTGCGGTAGCGGAGGCCGACGGTTGGCCTCCTCTGGCTTTAAGTACGGAATGCCACGCGCCCTTCCAGTTCATCCCCTCTTGCTTCTCCTTCTTCCTCATGGCCCTGCCAAGGAGGCTCTCGGCCGCAGAGAAGGGAAAAGCTCGCCAGGCCGAGCCTGCCTCTCCCTCGCCCAAGCGCGGTCGTGGCCGCCCTCGCAAGCACCCCGTGGCCTCCACGGTGGTTCCCCGTGACCGCGGAGGTGACTTCCCGAGTGGCGACGGGCGGCCGGCCGAGGCCGGGGGGTGTGTTTCGGCCGTGCGGCCCCTGAGGCCACGCTCTCGCACTGCGGAAGTGCTGCCGGAGTTTGTTGTGTGGGCAGCGGAGCCGGCCAGCGCCCGGCTTCAGCTCCCTCGCTTCCTCCTAGGTGAGCTCCCGGCTGGTGCCCCGGGCGGCCTCTGGCTCCAGGCAGATGGCTGCTGCAGCCGGGCCTCGTGGGCTTCGCTGGAGGTTTTCGCGGGCGGGAGCCTGGCCCTGACCCGCGGCTGGCAGACGTTTGCCCGCGCGTGTGGCCTGAGCCGCCGGTGAACCCTGCACTTCAAGTTCGACGGCGGCGCCACCCTCTACGTGAGGGTGTTTGGGGAAGATGGTCGCCGCACTGGGTGCTGCCCTGAAGACGATGGCCACGGCCGGGGACCCAGCCCGGCGAGGATGGAGAGGGCAGCGAGCGCGCGGCTGGTGGCACCCAGGATTCCTCAAGCTTCACTGGTTCCTCTTCGGGTAGCGACTCTTCTAGCAGCGGCCGCGGTCTGCCTCCGTGCCGTCGTGCCTGCTTGGAGGGTGGTAGAGGGTCCGCCCGCCGTCGCACCCTGGTGAAGCGCGCGAGGGAGTCCGCTTGAGCTCCGGAGGCAGCTCGAGCCTGGCGCCTGGCGAGCTTTGTCTGATTTGTTCCCTCTTCTCCCTTTTCCTGCGCAAAAAGACAGCTATGTGGGGGCCCCGTGGGGGCGTGTTTGTGTTATCGTTGTCAATCATTGTAATGTTTCCATTATTCTGGTATTGTTCCTTCTTGCTAAACGCCTGCGCGTAGGTAATCCCCAGCCTTGGCCATGGGGCGACCGACCTAGGTCCTGTATTCGCGTCGCGGTGCCCGTGAGGCACGGACTGGAGGAATGCCCCTGTAGTGGACCCAGGTCGTGAGGTCTTGACCGAAAGGATCAAAACACTCGCGAGGGCGCCAGGGCCGTCCCCTCGCGAGACCTCGCGCAAGAGAAATCGGGGTCGGAGGGCGAAAAACCGAAGAGCCAAAAGTCAAAAGACAGCGACAGCTTCAATAAAACTTCAAATGGGAATGAACTAGCCAACTGCAGAAACCAAATGAAAAAGCCGCGTCCGGCACCTAGTCTAGTCTTCGACGTCTTCTCACTAGCACGGAGCTAAGCGCTGCCACTGGGCGTGGGAGGGAGCCCCAGGGGCTGAGGCCGGCGCTCCTGAGACTCCGGGGCGTGTACAGCCCTAACTCATTATTACGTGAGAGTGTCACGGGCGGCGAGCTTCACAGGCGTTGGCCTTCTTCACAGGCTCCGGGCCTTTCTTCAGGGAAGCAAGCTTCACGGGCATTGGCCCTCTTCACAGGCTCCGGGTCTTTCCCAAAATGTGATAGCTTCACAGGCGTTCGTCTTCTTCACAGGCTCCGGGCCTTTTCCAAAATGCAATAGCTTCACAGGCGTTCGCCTTCTTCACAGGCTCCGGGCCTTTTCCAAAAAGATGGTCTTCACAGGCGTTCGCCTTCTTCACAGGCTCCGGGCCTTTTCCAAAAAGATGGTCTTCACAGGCGTTCGCCTTCTTCACAGGCTCTGGGCCTTTTCCAAAAAGATGGTCTTCACAGGCGTTCACCTTCTTCACAGGCTCCGGGCCTTTTCAGGGGTAAAACCTCCGGAGGTGCTGGATGTTCCACGCATTTTGGACTAGCACCCCCTCCTGAGTCTCCAAGCGCGCGGAGCCGGGCCTGGAAACATGAACAACCTTGAACGGGCCCTCCCACATGGGAGAGAGCTTATGAAGTCCCTCCCTGGAGAGAACCCGCCTGAGCACGAGGTCCCCTACCTCGAGAGTCCTGGGGCGGATGTTGAGGCAGTGGTATCGCCGCAGTGCTTGTTGATATATTGTCGCTCGCAGTGCGGCTTCTCGGTGACGCTCCTCCCCCAGCACGAGGTCCATCGCCCGCATGGCGTCCTGCTGCGCTTCGTCGAACGCCAGGACCCGCACGGACCGACGTTTGACCTCGTGAGGGAGGACCGCTTCGGCTCCATGGACCAAGAAGAAAGGGGTCTCTCCGGTCGGCTTGGTTGCGGTCGTGCGGATGGACCACAGCACAGATTGGAGCTCGTCGTACCAGCCTCTGCCGCAAGCCTCCAGCTTCTTCTTGAATGTTCTGGTCTTGAGGCCCCTCAGGACCTCCGCGTTGGCCCACTCGGCCTGGCCGTTGCTTCGGGGGTGCGCCACTGAAGCGTAGCATATCTCCGTTCCAAGGTTAGCACAGTATGTTTTGAAAAGGTTGCTGGTGAACTGCGAACCGTTGTCGGTGATGATGCGGTTCGGCACCCCGAACCGGCTCACGATTCCCTTGATGAACTTGACTGCTGAACCCGCGGGGATGGTGCGGACGGCTTCCACCTCGGCCCACTTGGTGAATTTGTCCACGACGACGTAGAGGTAGCGACACCCCCTGGTGCCCGGGGAAACGGGCCCAGGATATCAAGCCCCCAGACTGTGAATGGCCACATGAGGGGTATGGTCTGCAGACCCCCCGCCGGCTGATGGATCTGCGTTGCATGGAATTGACAGGCTTCGCAGGCCTTTACCAGTTCGACAGAGTCATTGAGCGCGGTAGGCCAATAGAAACCGCTTCGGAATGCCTTGCCCACGAGGGTTCGCAATGACGAGTGGTGCCCGCAGTCTCCATCGTGTATGTCCGCCAGCAGCTCTTTTCCTTGCTCCCTGGAGATGCAGCATAGGGATACATCATTTGGTCGCTTCCGGTAGAGTTCCCCATCCCTGATGCAGTATGTTGTGGCCTGTCGCGCCACGCGCTCTGCTTCCTCCTCCTTCTCTGGCAAGATCCCTTGCGTCAGATAGCTCCGGAGCTCCGTGACCCAGCATCCCTCCGAGGCTCCATTGTCAAGAGCAAATGCGCCCCCGAGGTCGGCCCGCAGACCGGAGCTCCCGAGGCTGGGGGCTGGGGGAGCTCCTCCCGAGGTTGCACCGCGCTTGACAGTGACGGCGTGGCTGAGGGCTTGAAGAGCCACTCCTCGAAGACACCAGGCTCCTAAGGCAGTCACCTGGACGCTCGTTTGGCGATGTCGTCGGCCTCCTGATTGGTGCCATGGGGCACGTGCTGTAACTCCAGCCCCCAGAACTGCTTCTCCATCCTGTGGACCTCCGTAAGGTAGGCTTCCATGTGCTCATCCCTTGGCTCGTATACTTTGTTGGAGAAGTTGACGAGGTGTTGCGAATCACCTTTGATGGTAAGGCGCTTTACTCCGAGGGCGGCCGTGGCCTTCAGGCCCGCTATCAGGCCTTCATATTCTGCTATATTGTTGGAGACCTTTTCTCCGTGTTGGAAACAGAGCTGTACGGCGTAGTAGAGCTTGTCTTGGGTAGGAGATATAAGTACCACGCCAGCCCCCGCGCCATGCCTGGAGAACGCCCCGTCGAAGTACATGACCCAACCGTTCGGCGCTCCTCTCCCCGGGAAGAGGGATCGATCCTCATCAGCCTTTAGGCCCGGCTCCTCTGTCCACTCTGCCACGAAATCTGCCAAGGCGGCCCCCTTGATGACTCGGGTCATGCTGAATTCGAGCTGAAATGCTTGCAGCTCAATGTTCCACTTGCGACCCTTCCGGCTGAGTTAGGGCTCTAGAGCACTCTTTCCAAGGGGTACGCGGAGACAACCTTGATAGGGTGACCCTGAAAGTAGTGTGTCAGGACCCCGACTCGATGTCACATCGATCTAGCTGGTAACACCTCATATCACTTTGCGGCCTCACGCACGGTATCCCCACGGGTGTCGTCTTACCTTTTTCCCGGGACCGTTTGCGCCTTTTGGCTCACGTATATGATAGTGTCGCTAGCATCCATATGATAAAGAGCCTGGGCTGACATGACTAGTCGTAAACCCAAAGTGGCACAGACTTACAGGGACAGGCATCCATGACCCAGCTTCGAACGTGTCGGTCATCAGCAAGTGGGTCCGGGCTGTAGCACTGGGCTAGCAGGACTCCGGTAAACCGGGCTGTAGCGGGCTAACAGGACTCCGGTACTCAAAGCGTGACATTTCCCCGAAGGGACAGACACAGGAACGAAGAAGGACACATGCCGGCCAGCCTAAGTGTTCCAGAGCAGTAGCAAGCTACCATGGCTCAGCGGTAACACTAGGAGACATTTCCCGGTAAGAGAGGCTACTAAAGATAAACAACTAGATAGTCAGACCCCACACATACCAAGCATTTCAATCATACACACAATATGCTCGATATGTGCAAATACAACGAAGCATCACAACATGACTCTACGACACAAGTACTTTATTTAAGGCTCAGTGAGCCATACATAACATACACACAAAGATACGGGTCTCACGACCCAACATACAAGTCATACAATCATACAAGCCAACAGCGGAAGTAACTTGTCTGAGTACAGACAACTAGTAAAATAAAAGAGGCTTGGAAAGCCTGGCTATCCTATGTGGTCCTTCACAAGCTCAGGGTCACCACCTGGGTCTTTTAGCCTACTCGTTGATGTCAACGTCTACATAGAACCCATCAGAAGGGGTTGCAGCGTCTTCTGTAAAAATGTAGATTATAGCAACATGAGTACAAAGGTACTCAGCAAGACTTACATCGGATCCTACATACATGCATAGTATCAAGAAGGGTTGGTGGAGTTATTGCAGCAAGCTAGCTTTGACTCTTGGCTAGACTATCCTACGATACTCCAGTTTGAAATAGTTTTGCGCACACGAGTCCACTATTCACCACTTCAATACACTACCGAGGATCCACCTCCGTCTTCCTACGGAAGAGCCATCCTCGGCACTCACACTTATCTTGAGGCTTTTAGTAGTTTCCATTTACTTGTCTATGAACTGTATAGGCAACCAAGTAGTCCTTTACCGCGGACGCGGCTATTCGAATAGATCATGTTAACCCTGCAGGGGTGTACTTCTTCATACATGTTTCCACCACTTAGCGTCTGCACACGACATGTGCTCGGCAGACTTCAAGCGAAAGCCGACGTGGGTGTAGACCACGACCTACCTAAACACTTAAGCCTCTAGTCCAGGTTTATCGCCTATTCAGGTTCCATCCGCAGGGAGTCCGGCCGAGGTTTCCCATACGGCCCCGAACGATGTGAATAGGGTTCCCGAGATACCTAACGGGTATTCGGTACACCCGGCCACGTACCTACCGCATCACAGCCCACCCCTACGGTCAGCGCTGTCCACGGCCTCCAGTAGGCTACAAACACCAGAAACTACTTGCAACTCCTGGACAGAGAGCTAGGGTGATTAAGAAGTCGAGCGGGGTCATATTTCAGGGCCCAATGCATGGTAGTAGCTGTATCTTAAATCACACATACAGATCTCAGTGCCTAAGGTCGGCTTCAATGAAACAACCCACCATGTACTCCTACATGGCCTCTCATCGATACCTTTACCAAATCGTGTTCACCACACCACTCTTATTACCGACATAATCATTTCACTCTAGCCCATCACCCAGATGAACCAGACCTGACACAACTCTAAGCATAGCAGGCATAGCAAGGTAGGAACAACACATACATATGGCTCAATCAACTCCTACACATGCTAGTGGGTTTCATCTAGTTACTGTGGCAATGACAGGTCATGCAGAGGAAATGGGTTCAACTACCGCAGCACACAGCACTTTGAATCGCGTTGTCTTAATGCAGTAAAAGAGAGCAGGAGCGAGAACATGGGATTGTATCGATATGATCAAATGGTTGGTTGCTTGCCTGATGATTCGTTGCACGGATACGACTCTTCGTTAGGGTAATCACGATACTCCTCGGGGACAGATCCTGTCGCAAAGGATAACGATACACAGGCATCACCAAACAATGTGCAACAATATGATGCATGCATGAAACATGGCAATATGAGTGTGTTGGGCTAATGCAACTAAAGCCAGTAGGGTTTGAGCAAATTTGAATCAAAGATTCAAATTCCAAATTCAAATATGGCCTTTTAAAGTGCCTTTTCTTATTCTGATTAAAACATCAATTTAACTTGTTTGATCATGCATGAAAATAGTACAGATGGATAGATTGGATTTTTCTGATCATTTTTCATATATAATTTGTCCAATTTGGAGTTACAGAATAAAAGTTATGAATTTTTGAAGTTTAAATAATATTCTGGAATTTCCTGATTTAATTTAAATCCAGAAATTCAATTACTGCGTCAGCCTGACATCACAGTGACATCAGCAGGTCAACGAGGCTGGCTCGGGTCAAACCTGACGTGTGGGGTCCACACGTCAGTGTCACAGGGGCTAATCCCGCGTTGACCCCGGGCTGGTTAGCTTTGACTAAGCCCTGGGGCCCACTTGTCAGCGTCAGTAGGTGGTGGATTAGTGGTTAATCAACTAGGCCACGTCAGCTCGCCGGAGTTCTGGCCGGCGGCGACCAACAGTGCGGCGGCGATAGTGGTTTTGGTCATTTCGGCCACCAAATGGAACGCGGAGATCACCGGAGTGAAGCTGAGGACGACCCGCGGCTCTTGGCGGAGTCCGTTGGGGTCGGGGTGGCCGAAGTTGACGGCGGTGAGCTCGGCTGCGGCCGCCGGGGTTCGGTCGTGCACGGGAGTGGTGCTGGAGCTCGAAGTCGAGCAAAGTGAGGCGCTAGGGATGCTCTACTGGGTTCTGTGAACGCGTTGGACTCGCCGGGGTGACCAAATTGTCACCGGAGCTGCGTCGACGGCGAGCTCGGCGACGGCGGAGGTTCGGCCGTGGTGGAGATGAAGCTACGGTGAGGGAACGAGGGGGAGAAGAGGGGGAAATGGTGGCGTAGCTCACCGCGGTTGCAGTGGGCATCGAAGCGGGCTCGGGGACGCGCTGGAGACGGCGAATTCGTCGGCGACGGTGGTCGGAGCCCGAAGAGGGGAACGGCGACGTGGCGGCGATGCAGGGCTTCCGGGGACTCGTGGAGCGGTGGGGAGGAAGAGGGAGTTGTGGCGGAGCTTCTGAGCTACTCGGGGGAGCGAGGGGTGGCCGGAGACAGTGGCTACGGCGAACG